>NW_022196898.1:73519327-73531665 GCF_008632895.1 Mastomys coucha | reverse complement strand
CACACACACACAAAATAACAAAGAGCAAGGGTCCATCAATTTGAGAGGCTGGGAATAAATGAAAGGTGTTGGAGGGAGGAAAGCAAAGAAAGGTATCGATGTAGCTATATTTTGATTTTAAAAAGAAAATGTGTTTAAAGAAAACAATAGAGAAAAGATACAGTGAGTGGCTAATCAAGATGAAAAGTCTTGATGTTAATTAGGTAAAGCTGTTAAATCTGCTATGCAACTGAGTAGCATAAACTATTGTGTCAGATAAGTAAACTGTTGTTCTTGCCACAACAAAAAACTTTACTTGTTTTCTCTGATTCTAGATAAATCTCCTGATCAAAATCATCTAGCTCACCATCTTAATCTGAAAACAAAATTTCAGTCTTTAAACAGCATACTGTCACCCAGGCCATGGTGGCACGTGCTTTTAATCCCAGTACTTTTTGGAGGCAGAGGCAGACAAATTTCTGAGTTCGAGGCCAGCCTGGTCTACAGAGTGAGTTCCAGGACAGCCAGGGCTACACAGAGAAACCCTGTCTCAAAAAAACAAAACAAAACAAAAAACAGCCTACTGTCAGTTCTAAATAGTTTGTTTCTCAAGTCCCTTTCAAACTTAGCCTCCTCCATTGCCTTGGTCCACAGTCTTTTCCTCAAACACAAGTATGCTACTGTCTCTGACCCTTTGCAATTACGAACCCCTCTGCAGAGGATGCTCTGCTCTAGAATTCTATATGTTCACTCTCTTTTGGACGATTATATTTAAATGACCAACAAAGAAATTGGCAAGGCTGTAGTCCATGAGCAAATCTAGACCTGTTACCTGGTACTGTACAGTTTCCATGCAAAAATAGTGTTTATAATTTTAACTGAAAAAAAGGAAAGATCCAAGGGAGAATCACATTCTGGGACACATGAAACTCAAACTTCAGTATTCGGAAATACAATTTTATTTGGAACACAGCTGTATGTATTTTACTTTTTTTTTTCTAGTATTAAGATATATCTTACCTTGGATAATTTACAAGCAACATAAATCTATTTCTTATAGTTATGAAGGTTTATGCCTCACACATGGTGACTTTTTACTGTAACTAAACCTAGGAGAAAAGGTAGAAGGATCATGAAGCTTCTACTATAAAGGCAGAAACAGCTCTCATAAGGATGGAACCATTATGATCCAACCATCAAGGTTCTATCTTCCTATCATCATTTTGAAGTTTTTGGTAAACACCTGAGTTTTGGCACAGAGGATACTTACATCCCAACTATATCACCATATGTTGGAAGAACAGAATCCTAGGGATTGGAAGAACTAACATAAATAAATTCAAAAGGGATCAGGCATGGCTAGCTCAAGCAGCAGCACTATATAGTTAGAAAAATAGGGGAAGAGGAGAAGGCTATGAAATCATAGAAACATTCAAAGTATAAATTACATTTTAAACTCCTTAGTGAAATAAAGCTCCAAGTAATATTTCCATTTCTCCTGGCAATGGTAGTGCACACCTTTAATCCCAGCACTTGGGAGGCAGAGGCAGACGGATTTCTGAGTTCGAGGTCAGCCTGGTCTACAGAGTGAGTTCCAGGACAGCCAGGGCTATATAGAGAAACCCTGTCTCAAAAAACCCATAATAATAATAATAATAATAATAATAATAATAATAATAATAATAATAATAATATTTCCAGTTCAAAATTAAAGAGTTTAACATCCCAAAAACCTTGAAGCTATCTAATCTACTTAATTATGTAATTCATTTATTTATTCACTCAATAGATGTTTGTGATCAACTTAAAGAGTCAATCCCTCAAGAAATCCATCCCTTGTAACCATATGCTTTATAGGGTCTACTGCAAGCAGGGAAAGATCACATCTGTCTGAGTAAACACAAAAGAACTTATGTGATGGGATAGACAGTAGAACTAGTTGATGTGGGTAAGATTTAAATACAAACAGTGAAATGATATTGAGGGAATTCAATAGATATTCCAAGCATCAGCATGAGTAAAGGCTGGAGAAAAATCATTCATATAGTAATGTGCTCTTTGTAATTCTTATCTTTAGATTTAAGAGATTACTCCCAAAGCTAAGTTCTGCTTTCTCACAGTATTGTTTTTCATTTCCTTGCAAGAAATTCTATTAGAATTATATAAGATATATCATAGATCTTGTGCATGCACTGAGAAGGAGGGGAGATGGTTTCTAGGAGGCTTTCCATAGAGCTATGAGTAGAGTAGATCATGCTTGGGGAGTAGAATGCAGTAGAGGAAAAATAACAGCACTGGGATGGGAGCATCTCCAGAACTCCAAGGTTTCTAAGAGATTCCAGGGATATGGGCCTTGCAGTGGTTTGGTACCCGGATAGACTTAGTAAAGCAAGAATTAATGCAAGAGCAATGGAAGCAGACTGGTTTGTATTAATTTGTTTAAGTGGCTGTCAGAGGGTAACATAATTTGCATCAGATGGCCTACTTGTGACACACCTGGATTCAAAAATAAGATCACTTGAGTTATGAACTTCATCTATTTCCTTTTACATAATTGACTTCACCTGCTGACTCTTTCATGAGAGATCATTCTTGAATTTTTCTTTAATGTTTTCTGAGACACAGTCTCACGACATAGGCCTAGCTGGCCGGGAGCTCATTGTATGAGATCTGCTTGCCTGTGCCTCAAGATACTAGGATTAAGGGGGTATATCACCACATCTGGAGTGGCCCATTAATCTCACTAGTCTCCATAAAGCCTCCTACTCAGAAGTATGTTCCCAAATGAGCTTCTTTTATGATTATAACAGGTTTGTTTTAGAGTTTGTCATGAGTCTTTCAGATTCATGATTTCCTCGAATCAAGGAAATTATGAGGATATAAAGTTCTGGTCCTTCACATGTGAGTGGGGCTGAGATGTCTGTCACTGGATGCCAATATCAGATGCCTGTGGTCTCATACTACCAATCACCTTGCTAGTCTGACTCAGAAGAGATGCATGGGTTTTCTAGCTAGGTATAATTAACCAAATGACTAACACATACAGGACTGAGATATGGAAACTTTGGGGTAAGAAAAAGATTTTTAAAAAAAGAGAGAGAGATTTTAAGATTTAAGCCTCTGGTTCTGTCTCGGGTAGCAGTATTTTTGATTTTCTTTATTGGTTAAGGACTGATAATTGAGGATCTGCTCTATTCCCTTAGCTGTGCTGGAAGTCAGGGAGAAAGCAAAGTCCTGTATCTCTGAACCATGGAGAAGTAATCAAGAACTACAATGACAAGGACATTGCATGGCGTGAGAAATACCAAGCTCAGATCTTGGGTATCAGAGATGGCTTCCTAGAAGAAATGCTACATACCCTGAGCCACAGATGTGCTGGAAGTATGAGCTGATAGAAAAAGATGAGACCCATAGACATGAAAATATAGACCTTTTAAGGAATGCCATACTCCAATAATGAGAGTGGTGTTCCTGATAATCATTCCGAAATAATCTTTCAGAATAACTTCTACCCTTCCTAGATAGCATTTAAGATAACAGGAGACTATGTATATGATTTTACATGTAAACATGTGGTATTTAAACTTTTCATCTTACTTACTTCCTGCTTTGCTTGTACCCTTTGATACAAAATGGACATTCCCTGTTAGTTACATTAAGGGAAGAATGAATGGCAGGAAGGTGAGGAAGGAAGTAGAAAAAACAGAGAAACCATTACCTAGGAGACAACAAGATGAAGTGTCCTTGAACATAAGAAGGCATTTTTAACATCATCAGAAAAGCTTCAGGTGGCAGAGAGATTACAGCTTGCATCTTGGAAAGAGCATACAGAACACATTGTGAAGAATAGGTTGAGAAAGCCTAGGGTTAAGCTGTGAGATCGTCACTGGGAGTATATTTGAGGTAGATGTAAAAGAATTGTAAGACCTAGTAATCAGTTACATAAGGAGGCAGAGAAAGTTGAAGCCCTGCAGGACGATCAGCCTGTCTCTGCACTGGGCAGCTAGATCTATTATATAGAACAATAATCTCTTTGTGTCTGGCATGGCAAGAAGAAATGGCAGGTTTGATTTTAAGAAAATTGAACTTATAATGACTATAGGCCATGATGGGTACATCTTTGAGAAAATTCTCATTAAGAGATGAAGGTCTGTGGGCCATCAGAACATACCCACTGAAAGTACACCTACAAAGCCAGCTTACACCAAGTCTCAAAAGTGTCTCTTGTAAGCCAGTTCAAATCAGTTCATAAACTGAGAAGGGATTCACTGAGGAATAAGTTGTAGCTCTGAAAAATCTTATTTTCTTCAGAGATTGTAAAAGAAAAAGGCATGAGGAAAGGACCTCATAAGAAGACAACTCTACAGGTCTCTACATCCTGAGTTCATTTTCAGCTCACTGCTGAAAAGGTTAGCTTTGTGTTGCTAGTTCTCCTTGGGTCTTTTAGAATAAGAACCAAACATAGCAGACAATGTGATCTAAAATAACTCAATACATCGTGCCTATATATGTATGTGTATATATATATATATATATATATATATATATATATATATATATATATAAATAAAGTTTTACATGGACAATTGCCTTCTACTTCCAATTTAAGTTGGTTCACTGTGGTTGACAAAGCTTCATAACAGACCCTTATTTCCTTGTGAAGGATACTAACATTTCCAAATAATCATCATATGACCTATAGAGAGAGGCGCTCATGTTCCTTGGCTATATTTTGTTTGGCTACTTTAATATTCAAACAATGCTTTAAAAAAGAAGTTTAATTAACAAGTGTTTCTTTTAGTTACAATATAACCTTTGGCATTAATTGTCTCTAGTTGTATCTATTTTTGGCATTTCTGTTAAATACAGACCCTTTGCACAAGTTTTTGATAAATTGCTTTTACTCTCTAGTGCTACAATTAACACAATTAATTACAATGAATTTCTGGATAGAGAAGTAGAAAACTGGGGAATAAAGGAACTGTTTTTAAACATTTTAGACATTAGAAGGATGAATACTTTTATCAACGTTTGAAAAATGATTTGATAATAGAAAATTGATTCCCCTTTTTGCCAGGCAACAGAGGGAACTACATGGTCAAATGAAAAAAAAATTAATAATTAGAACAGTTTTAGGAATGTAAGGTAGTATTGCATTAACAACATTTTCCAGGAGAGGCTCCATGTGGTGTGGAAAGGGTCTTGACATATCTGAGACAGCAGGGACTCAAGGAAGTGATGCCCCAGAAAAAATATCTCATGTTTCAGAGTGTTTTGGTCACAGTAATATCATACAGTTGAAATAAATTAGGTCAAAAATGAAAATTTTGTCATTTTGATGGCAGCAATAGTTTACCCCAATTGAAACCTTCATTCATTGCACTTTTGAACAATCCTCCGTGTCTCTTTGAATCCCTTAGTAAGTGTTCAGTCTTTCTTTGCTTAAGGTTATTCCTCCAGCTTAGATTCCAACCAGCAAAATAGTAATTCCAATAAAAGTACAGCTGGCTAAACAATATGTTACCCTGTATTTTCTACTTAGTTATTGTCCTGTTTTTCCTTACTGCCTCTGCTATAAATCCTCTCTTCCTCCTAACATAAGAGGAATCAGCTCAGGACCCCAAGACAAAGTTCTCAGCACAAAGGAGATTTATTTGCCATAGAAGGACAGAGGGCAGGGAATAAGAGACAAAGGTAGGAGATAGAGGAGGAGGGAGACGGTGAAGGGAAAAAGGGAAAGGGCAAAGGGACATCTGTCACAGGGTACTGCCTCTAGGTAAAGAGGAGACAGACATGGGCCCACAGAAAAAGATGGCGGTTTATAAGGGTACAAAGGGATACCTGTGCCAGGATGAAGTGTCCCTTTTTAATTGAGCATGTTAATTGGGTGAGCCAAAGGGGGCTTTCAATTACTAGACTTCGATACTTTGATAGCTGGACCTTGGTGGTCAGCCTCAGAAGGAAGAATGGCCAAATAAGGGAATAGACCTTGGGACTCAGCTTCAGGGATGTAATCTAATGGTTTTTAGCAAAGCAAGGGAATAGGGGCGAAGAGTAAGGCATGCCAGAGCCATGTTCGTCATGTTCAGGCTGGCTTGGTCCCATTCACCTCCAGCATATTTTCTTATGTGTCCTTTACTGGATGAAACACTCCTGTGAAGAAATGTGTCTAAAACTGAGCAGTAGGCTCGGATTGCTATTCAAATAGCATAGAATGGATAACATCAACTTTACCTTTTCACAATTTGTCTTGGATAACAAAGGATACATATCACTTGGAAGTTTTCTAGATAAGATGTAAGAATACCAGTCCAAGGATCATATACCATCTTTATGAGGTTTAAACATCACTAGGACTAGGCTAAAAGCAAGACAAGCAGACATAATAAAATATATGTCAAATGAATGGAAATTTTTTTTTTATAGTCAGAGCATAGCTCTGGTGTTCAAGTTTGAGACTTGAGCATTGTACTGGCTAGCTTTATGTCAATTTGACACAAGGTAGAATCATAAGAGAGAGGAGAGACTTAGCTGAAAAAATGCCTCCATAAGGCATTTTACTCATGGCTCCAGCTGTATAGGTAGCAGAGGATTATCTTATCTGGCATCAATGGGAGTCCTCTTGGGACTTGAGCCTTGGTCCTATGGAGGCTCAATGTCCCAGTGTAGGGTTATGCTAAGGTGGTGAAACAGGAATGGGTAGGTGGGTGGGTAGAGAAGTACCCTCATAGAAGCAGGGGGAGAGGGTATGGGATAGGGGGTTTTTGGAGGGTATACAGGGAAGGGGGATAACATTTGAAATATAAATAAATAAAATACTCAATAAAAAAGAAAGAGAAAGGCAAACAAACAAACAAAAAACCCACCTCCATTGTTCTGATTTGTTTAGCAAGTGAGTTGATGGCAGATTGTGGTGGGATACATTGAAGATGAAGCTTGAGGAATATAGTCACAGTGTGGCTCTGGTGGCAGTGTGGCTGGGTATCAGTAAGGTGTTCGTCCTCCTGTGTCCTTCTAGGCACGTTGAAGATACAACCTTCCTGTGCTCTCCCCCATTCAGTAGAATGTTTATCATATCCCACTCTTCGTCTGGAAGATAGGATAAGTACTTTTTCCTGTTGAGAAGAAGTTGTTCTACTTTGGAATTTAAAAGTTTTGCCAGAGATAAATAGTAACTTAAACCAGGAAACAAATGTTAAGTCCCACACCCTGGATGTTATCTCTCAGGTAAATAGTAATTCACTACACTTGTAAGAGTCAGAATCAGAAACTTTGTTAGGCAATCATCCCAAGTCAAAGAACTTTATCTAGGCGAGAAGGAGAGGGCATAAATAAAATGCATGGTGAACTGAAAGCACACCATGGCTCCGTCTCATTTTTTAATCCCCTCTCACCATCCAGTTCTCTTATTTGTTTAGGTTCCTACTTCTCTTCTAGAAAATCTGTTCGTATTTAGCTGCAAGAAGCAACAGTAAGGGTGGTAGTAAAGTAGATTAAAATAATAATTAAGCATTTGTATATTTACTCATTTTATCATATAATGTTATAAATTCTCTGGTCTCTGCACATATACCTACAGATGACAAATTTTAAATATAGAATTGATTAGAGTAGGGGATACCCAGGCATCTTAGGAAAAAAGAAATCTCTAGGTATGTCTATTGTGAAAACATTTTTTTGTAAAATATTAGCAATGAGATTTGTAAATTGTATGAAGAATCTAGCCCTATTTTGTATGGTTGGCATCATATATAACTAAAATATATGAAGGGTGGCTGGGCTCTATTTTGAACCAATTCATTTGCCTTTATCTTTATATAGTGTTTCTATATAAAGTCTTGGTTTTCTAGATTGTAGGCTCTGAAGAGGATTAATATATTGATCTCTTACATTCAGGACTTTGGGCTTCCTATTCAGGTATGTCATTAGCTTTCTCGGTTCTAAAGTTTGTAGGAAGTGGAGTGTGGGACTTCTCAAATAAACTTTATCTTTGTGTGTGTGTGTGTGTGTGTGTGTGTGTGTGATATCATTGTTAATATAGATACAGTTTCAGCTAGTTAATATCATAAACATTAATTCACAATCACCAAAGCCATCCCTTGTACTATATGTTTTAAAATTATTCAAACATGGTTCTTTCTTTAGGTAACTTGAAGTTGATAGTTACATGTCAAATTAAACAATCTTCAAACTGTTCTAAGAAGCACCTAGAGATTTCACTAAATGTTTATTGATCTTTTTCATAGGAATTTCTGACTTTGAGAATCAGTCTCTGGTATAATGGCTCAAAGCTTGTGTTACACTTTGAAATCTGAGGAAAGAAAAGAGGGAAGGAAGGAAGGAAGAAAGCAAGGAAGAAAGAAGAAAGGGGAGAGAGACAGTGAGTGTGCTCACTGTATGTTGGGCTAAGCTCCAGATACTTTGGTTCAGTATGCAGTGTAGTTCAGATATTCACATTTTGAAATATCCTTTAGAGGATTCCTAGGCAGAGAAAATCAGGAAATACTGGTCAATGATCAAGGTAGAACTTATTTGCTAATGAAGACAGTCAGTTCTGTTTTGTCACCAGGCATTCTTGGAGAACAATAACTTCTTCTCAAGGTATCTTTATATCATTCGTGGATTTAATTCACATGTTATAAATCATGACCCCTGCCTCATTGTGATGTACACAGTGCATCTTCAACTCACTTATCTGTTGCATCGGATTATGTTCCTTTAATGGTGCACCTACTGGGGCACTTCTGCTCTGCACCTAGACATAGTGAGTTGCCATTTTTGAGAGAAGAGATCAGGAACTTGTTCTTTTCACAAATCTCAATGATTCCTAACTACACAAGTGTCCCAACCACAACTTTAAAAACTTCATGGAATGTACAAAAGAGAAAATAATCAATTATAGGGGTTCAAAGGGTAAATAATCTTCTCCTGTCATTTTTCTCTCAATCACATCACATTTTATAACATGAAGCTATGCTAGTCTATAGAAACCTTACACATGAAAAATGTACGTGATTTCTGAGTCAATGTAATTGCACTTTGTTACTCAAGAAATAAAGTGGGTTAAATGTAGATATAAATGTAGGTTTATAAAGGTTTATAATGTGTTAAGTGTTAGGCCCAAGAACCTGAACTCAACCTCCTGAATCCATGTACAAAAGTAGAGTGCAGTGGTGCTTCCTGCTAATCACGACACTGGGGATGGAGAGACAGGTGGATTACTGGAGTTCACTGGCCAGCAAGACCTAGCCTATTTGGCAAGTTCTGGATAAGTTAGAGACTTTATCTCAAAAACCAATGTGGTTGGATCTTGAGGAATAACTTGGAGGCTGTTGTCTGTCATTTAAATGTGCGTGAGCATACCAAAGAGATGAGCTGGTTAGGTTTATCAACTTGCTACAAACAAAAGTCATCTGGGAAAAAGGAACCTTAGTTGAGGAGTTGCTTCCATCAGATTTTCCTATGTACATGTTTGTGGGGAATATATTTTGTTTGTGATTGATGTGGGAGGACCCTGCCTACTCCAAGGCTGTGTCTTGTAAGCCAAATAAACCCTTTCTTTTACACAAGTTGTTTTTGTTCAGTGTTTAATTACAACAACAACAACAACAACACCCAGAAAATGCTCCAACATGTAATAAGGACACATGCGCCACTATGTTCATAGCAGCCTTATTTATAATAACCAGAAGCTGGAAAGAACCCAGATGTCCCTCAACAGAGGAATGGATACATAAACTGTGGTACATTTACACAATGGAGTACTACTCGGCTATTTAAAACAATGAATTTATGAAATTCTTAGGGAAATGGATGGATCTGAAGAATATGATCCTGAGTGAGGTAACCCAATCACAAAAGAACACACATGGTATGCATTCACTGATAAGTGGATATTAGCCCAGAAACTCGGAATACCCAAAGATACAACCCACAAACCACAAGAAACTCAAGGAAGTGTGGATACTTCCATCCTTCTTAGAAGGGGGAACAAAATACACATGGAAGGAGTTGCAGAGACAGTGTGGAGCAGAGACTGAAGGAAGGACAATCCAGAGACTGCCCCACCTGGGGATCCATCTCATATACATTCACCAAACCCAGACACTATTGTGGATGTCAACAAGTGCTTGCTAACAGGAGCCTGACACAGCTGTATCCTGAGAGGCTTTGCCAGTGCCTGACAAATACAGAAGTGCTCACAGCCATCCATTGGACTGAGCATAGGGTCCCAATGAAAGAACTAGAAAAAGGACCCAAGGAGCTAAAGGAGATTGCAGCTCCATAGGAGGAACAACAATATGAAGTAACTAGTACCCTTAGAGCTCCCAGGGACTAAACCACCAACCAAAGAGTACACATGGTGGGACTCATGGCTCCAGCTGCATATATATATATATATATATAGCAGAGGATGGCCTAGTTGGTCATCAGTGGGAGGAGAGGCCCTTGATCTTGTGAAGGATCTATGCTCCAGTATAGGGGAATGCCAGGGCCAGGAAACAGGAGAGGGTGGGTTGGTGATCTGGGGGAGGGGGGAGGGAAAGGGAATAGAAGGTTTTTCAGGGGGGAAACCAGGAAAGGGGAAAACATTTGAAATGTAAATAAAGAAAATATGTAATTAAAAAAAAACAAATAAAATCAAACTAGGGTATAAGACATTTAAACCAAAAACTAAAATAAATGGCACAATATTCAACACTTTTTATAAAATACTCACTTACTTATTTAACCTATAACTACACCACTAGATTCTTAGGACCTAGCAGGAACTTCATATTGTTGTGGGCCTCAAAGAGCTAGTACCGGGAAATAAGTAATCTAGCATATAAGCAATCATTTGCAAATCAAATAAAAACTGTGTCAGTCATTAAATCATCTTAGATTATGAAAAACTGAAACATTTCTCTGATTTGAACAGTAAAAGCATAAAGATAAAGATCATACTATCAGTGCTACAGTAATCTTGCAGTACAAAAGGAGCTCCCTTCTAAATACATATTTTACATGTGAAAAGTTGTATTTTTAATCACCTTGTCAAATTCATCAACAAAAATATATCCTCTTATCTATGGCTGTTCAATATCTATTTATCTATCTATCTATCTATCTATCTATCATCTATCTATCTATCTATCTATCTATCTATCTATCTATCTATCTATCTATCTATCTGATTACCTATCATTTATCTAACCTCTCAATCTAATCTATCTACCCAACTGTCTGTCTGTCTATCTATCTGTATATCTATCTACCTACCTACATTAGAATGGAAAAGAGTATTCATTGATGTCTAACTGCTGGTATATCCAAATGCAGATTTCAATCTTGGAGTTTATAGACTTTTAGGTGTATTTTTACTTACTTATCTTTTGCTTCTTAGCATCATTATTACTGCTATTTTCTAGAAAAGATAAGCATTGTTTTCACAAAGATTATTAAAATGTTCTAAATTTAATTCAGCTGCCATCACTAAGGATGTATATCATTTGGCTGCTTATATCTGATTAGGTCAATAGGTCAATTTGTCTTACTTGTAAACTGGAATACCATTAACACAATAGAGTTGCAAAAAATGCAGCTCGCTAATATGGTAAACGTAGAAGCATGAGCACAGGGAAATGTGTAGGAGTTGGTAACCAATATTCACTTATTTTCAAGGCAGTACCTTAATTCTTGTTTTAAGCACAATTTTCTGACTATATTGTACATCCCCAATTTTACTAATTCATCATTTTATTATATTTCATGTCCTTATCAATACAAATTATCAATGCTCTTCAGTGGCCTAGTGGTTAGCATTCAGTGTTCTCATACAGAACATGCAATTTAGATGGAGATATAGACAACACAAAATTCTAATGAAGTATATAAGTGCTGTCATAGGGGGAGCCTGGAAGCATAATAGAAATGGCTAGTCTCAGCAATAGCTTCCAGGTTTTTTTATTCACAAAAGAGAACTTTAAGTTAAGGTAATAATAGGTACTTATATAAAAATTACTGAGATGAGTGGTAAACATTATCCTGTGTGCATATGTGTACAAATATGTCTATGGTATATGGGCACATTTGTTTGTGAGTGTGAATGTGTGTAGTGGCTATTCCTGGTTGTCAACTTGACTATATCTGAAATGAACTACAATCCAGAATTAGAAGGCTCACCTGGCCCTAATATGGAGGCTGAGAGATACAAGTTTCCGACCTGAATCTTGGCATGGAGATCTTGAGGTATAGTGGCTATGAATCCTAGAGGATTAAGATAGAAAGATCTATGAGTTCAAGATTATGTGGGATTAAAGGTGTGGTGGCATAGTGGCTATGAATCCTAGAAGATTAAGACTGGAAGATCTATGAGT
>NW_022196898.1:73505421-73518976 GCF_008632895.1 Mastomys coucha | reverse complement strand
GGAGTGGCTCTAGAGGAGCAGAAGTATAAGGATGGATCTTTTAAAAATCTGGAGATGGTTTGAGAATCTATCAGCATCTTCAACTACTGAAACCTCTCCACTATTGGGCCTTAGTGGAAACTGAACGTTTGACAGTAGGACACCAAGTTACTATGCGACCTGAACTACCCATTATGAGCTGGGTGTTATCAGACCCTTCAAGTCATAAAGTAGGACGTGCACAGCAGCAGTTAATTATCAAATGGAAGTGGTATATACATGATCAGGCCAGAACAGGTCCTGAGGGCACAAGCAAGTTATATGAAGAAGTTGCTCAAATGTCTATGGTTTCTACTCCTGTTACAATGCCATCTGCTGCCAAGCATGCTCCTATAGCCTCATGGGGTGTTCCCTATGATCGTCTGACTGAAGAAGAGAAGACTAGGACCTGGTTTACTGATGGCTCTGCACGTTACGCAGGCACCACCCAGAAGTGGACAGCTGCAGCATTACAACCCCTTTCCAGGACAACCCTGAAAGATACAGGTGAAGGAAAATCTTCACAGTGGGCAGAACTTCAGGCAGTACACATGGTATTACAGTTTGTTTGGAAGAAGAAATGGCCAGATGTACGATTATTTACTGACTCATGGGCTATAGCCAATGGATTGGCTGGATGGTCAGGGACCTGGAAAGATCACAATTGGAAAATTGGTGAGAAAGACATCTGGGGAAGAAGTATGTGGATAGATCTCTCCAAATGGGCAGAGGATGTGAAGATATTTGTGTCTCATGTAAATGCTCACCAAAAGGTGACTTCATCTGAGGAGGAGTTCAATAATCAAGTGGATAAGATGACCTGTTCAGCGGACAGTTAGCCTCTTTCCCTAGCCATCCCTGCCATTGCTCAATGGGCACATGAACAAAGTGGTCATGGTGGCTGAGATGGAGGTTATGTTTGGGCTCAACAACACGGACTTCCACTCATCAAGGCTGACCTGGCTACAGCTGCTACTGAATGCCAGATCTGCCAACAACAGAAACCAACACTGAACTCCAGATATGGCACCATTCCTTAAGGTGACCAGCCAGCAACCTGGTGGCAGGTTGACTACATTGGACCACTTCCTCCATGGAAAGGACAACGTTTTGTTCTTACTGAAGTAGACACTTACTCTGGTTATGGATTTGCCTTTCCTGCGTGAAATGCTTCTGCCAAAACCACCATCCGCGGACTCACTGAATGCCTTATCTATCAACATGATATTCCACACAGTATTGCTTCTGACCAAGGAATTCACTTCACAGCCAGAGAAGTGTGACAGTGGGCCCATGATCATGGAATCCACTGGTCTTACCATGTTCCCCATCATCCTGAAGCTACTGGTCTGATAGAAAGATGGAATGGCCTTTTGAAGACACAGCTACAGTGCCAATTAGGTGGCAACAGCATGGAGGGCTGGAGCAGAGTTCTTCAGAAGGCAGTATATGCTTTGAAACAGCATCTAATATATGGTACAGTTTCCCCCATAGCCAGGATCCATGGGTCCAGGAATCAAGGTGTGGAAAAGGGAATACTTCCACTCACTATCACTCATAGTGATCCTCTAGGAAGATTTTTGCTTCCTGTCCCCACAACTCTAGGTTCTGCTGGCCTAGAAGTTTTGGTTCCAGAGTGGGGAGTTCTCCTACCAGGAGCCACAACAAACATTCCATTGAACTAGAAGATCAGACTTCCCCCAACCCCCAGTCATTTTGGGCTTCTAATGCCCTTAAGCCAACAGGCTAAGAAGGGAATAACAGTGTTAGGAGGAGTGATAGATCCAGATTATCATGGAGAAATTGGATTGCCTCTTCACGATAGAGGTAAGCAGGAATATGTATGGAGTGCAGGAGATCCCTTAGGGCGTCTCTTAGTACTTCCATGTCCTGTGACTAAAGTCAATGGGAAATTACAATAGTCTAATCCAAGCAGGATGACAAAGGATGCAGACCCATCAGGAATGAAGGTATGGGTCAATCTTCCAGGAAAAGAGCCAAGACCTGCTGAGGTGCTTGCTGAGGGGGAAGGAAATACAGAATGGGTAGTAGAGGAAGGTAGTTATAAACACCAGCTAAGGCCACATAATCAGTTGCAGAAACAAGGATTATGAAGTAATATGAATGCTTCTGTCTTATTTTGTTAAGAATATATTTCCTTCCAATTTCTTTAACATCAATTGGTATTTAAGTTGAGACACTAAAAGAATGTTCCCAGAGGACATTGGCCCATTGTAAATTTACAAATGCGTTTGCGATTGTACGAGGAATAGTTATATCATGTTAGGCATATTCATGATTTTGTTATTGTTTCATGTGGACATGAGATATTATTTTTGTCAAGTTGACAAGGGGTGGATTGTAGTGGCTATTCCTGGTTGTCAACTTGACTATATCTGAAATGAACTACAATCCAGAATTAGAAGGCTCACCTGGCCCTAATATGGAGGCTGAGAGATACAAGTTTCTGACCTGAATCTTGGCATGGACATCTTAAGGTATAGTGGCTATGAATCCCAGAGGATTAAGATAGAAAGATCTATGAGTTCAAGATCATCTGGGATTAAAGGTGTGGTGGCATAGTGGCTACGAATTCTAGAAAATTAAGATTGGAAGATCTATGAGTACAAGTAAGGTCATCTGGGGTTAAAGGTGTGATGACACACACCTTTAACCTGGGCCACACCTTTTGCTGGACACCTATATAAGGGCATTGGAAGAAGGAAAGCTATCTCTGCTTCATCTGCTTGCCTTGTGGGACTGAGCAGCTGCTGGATCCTTGGACTTCCATTCACAGCTGCTGCCAGCCGTTGTTGGGACTTGATTGTTGGGAGTTGGACTACAGACTGTAAGTCATCAATAAATTCCTTTACTACATAGAGACTACCATAAGTTCTATCACTCTAGAGAACCCTGACTAATACAGTGCCCATGCACATCTGTGAAGATCCCAGCAGAGACTTTTTTGTGTCCTGTAACATCACCTTCTTCCTTATTTCTTTGACACAGATCTCTCACTTAACCTGAAGCCAGGCAAGCTCCACCTATCCTCCTCTTTTGGTTTTCCCCAGTTTTGGGGTTAGACACCTCTAAGTTTCTATGCCAGAACCTCTGCATGGATAGTGAGGATTTTAAATTTAGGACCTCATGTTTGCTAATGCTCTTACCCTCTTAACCACATCCTCAGATTTCCTTAGACTTTTTTTTTTATTAGATATTTTCTTTATTTACATGTCATATGATTACTCCTTTCCCAGTTTCCCCTCCACAACAACAACAACAACAAGAACAACCCCCTGTTGCCTCCCCACTCCCCCTGCTTACTACCCCACCCTCTCCCACTTATTGGCCCTGGCATTCCCCTACACTGGGGCACAGAATCTTCACAGGGCCAAGGACCTCTCCTCCCATTGATGATCGACTTTTCAATCCTCTACTATACACATGCTGCCAGAACAATCAGTCCCCACCATGTATAGTCCTTGGTTGGTGGTTGAGTCCCCGGGAGCTCTGGGGGTATTAGTTAGTTCATATTGTTGTTCGTCCTAAGGGGCTGCAAACCCCTTGGCTCCATAGATCCTTTCTCTAACTCCTTCATTGGGGATCTTGTACTCAGTTCAATGGATGGCTGTGAGCCTCTACATCTGTATTAGTTAGACTTTTAAAAACTTAAAACTGAGAGATCTGTAGGTTAGGTGATATCAGTGACGACGGGAGAGCCACATTGCAGGGTGGTAGGATTTAGTGACATGCTTCCTTTCCAGCTTTACAGGGAACTGAATGAGGTGCTGAGTTAAAGCAAAGTATATACTTGTTGGAGAGTGCCTTTCTGCTGTTTTTCATCATTATGGAGCAGGTTATGTCTGTGTAATTTACATTATAGGAATCAAGTGCCATGTGCTAAATAGCTCATTGAGATGCTGGCACTGAAAGTAGGATTGCCCCTGGGCCCCTTCGGATCCAAGCATGTTTGTACCAAGAGTCCTTGAGACTTCTTGACTCTGGGTGGGATGTTCATCCTAACTGTGAGACAGAGAAGGAAAACTCAACCATAGACAGAAAGCTGAACTGGGAACTCCAGCTGACTGCCTCAACTTCCCCAGCTGGTTTCTGCTGAATGTGAGGTCGTGGTTTGGAAAATATTACCTTTATGTTGTTATTTGTACTTTTCTTTGAACCCTCACCTAATGCTGTTCTGCTCTGCACAAACACTAACAACTGGAAACTTCAGCTGACTGCTTCAGTTGCTCATGTATCATATACTATGGTGGACTTTCAGAATTCTACCATATGTCATATATATGCATGCCATGTGTACTCTTTATAGCAGATAAGTTAACAGCTGTACATTCATACGTCAGTAGCAATGGGAAAAGGCTTCAAACCCGGCTGTACCCCATTTTCTCCTTTTTGATTTTTAGCTATAATTATACATCAAAGATGAAAGAACTATTGATATGAATATCTCTGCAGAGTAACACTTCAGTATTAGATAGCTCTAGCATATTTCTTTTGCTTCTTTCTCAATTGAAATAACTTAGTTTCATTAATAGATTAGATTTTTGTGTTTTGCTTTCGCATTCAATATCACTTACATTTTAAGCTATTTCATATCACTGGTAAGGAACCTAGCATCTTTGCACAAATCCAGCCCCACCCTTACTTTTCACTTATTTTGAGCCATTAAATCATGCCCTGTATATATAATGAGAATTAATGACAATGGTTCTTCATACTTTCAGCATGCTTAAACTCCCAAAAGAAGGCATAAACATATTTATAATATTTTCTGTGAAAAGGGAAATATATCAATATATAAATGTAGATGCACATATATGTTCAACCACCTGTTGAGCAGAAACCAACATGGAATGAAAAGGAGAACCTTTAAAGGTGTAGTATAGAAAAATGTGTTAGAATAGAAAAACATCACATTAGCATAAATAATGCATCCAAGTGCTACATCCTTATACTTGGTTCCAAAATATCAGATTCTCCTTAACTATTTTACATTCACCTTTTAAATCTTATGTTAATTTAAGGATGGGAATAGCTTCACATTCAGGAGTTATACTCAAAGATACTACCACCCCTTTCATTGGGAACGAGTCTCCTTTCTAGCAGATATAGCTACAATTAAATAGGACAGAGTTTTTAGATACAGTGCACTTCCTGTTCCCTGCTAAGCAAACATATCTGGTAAGACTTGCAAGTGAACACTTAAACTTTTAAATAGTCATGGACTTCTACTAATCACTTACTTCAATAATTATAACATCTACAGTTCAGAGCAATGAATGTTCTTAACTCTTGAGGGCTCTGCTGAGCAAGGCTGTGATTAAGTATTCTATGACTTTTTCACTTTCACACTACTCCTGCCTGCCAACTCCATGAACATAAACGTAATTAGGGATATCTGTGATCTACGTTGGTTATAAAAACTCATGAAGCTTCCCACAGAGAAGTGAGCCTCGGAAAATTACAGTAGCAGGCAGGATACAACATAGGTTTATTGTAAGTAGGCAATATATCCTTGGCTGAGTTTCCATATACTCTTGTTACTCAGAAGAGTCTGTCTTCTGTCAGAAGATACACATTTCTACCTCTAAATAAATACTCTTTAATCTATTGTTTATTTGAGATTGTTCATATCATGCAATTACCCAGTGGCCTTTATCAACCCCAATGTTAGGTCTCAAACATTCATAATAAATGTCTTTAATAGTTAGGTATTTCTCTTAAAGTTTCTATTGAGAAAATACAAGTTTTCTGCTTTGTACAAAGCATACATATAACCATAAATATAGTTTCTGTTTGAATATATATGATTTCATATATTAAAAATTACTTTTTTATTATTTTTACTTATGTGTCTCTCTGTCATATATGCTATATGTATAGAGGAGCCTGTAGCTGAAAGAAGAGGGTGCTGGATCCCCAGGAGTTGTGGTTTCTGGTAGTTGTGAAGCACCTGACATATATGCTGGGGACAGCACTTGGGTCCTCTGGTGGAGGAACAAGCACGTTGATTTGCTGAGCCATCTCTGTAGGCTTAGAAGTTCCCATTTAGGACACTTTCTAAAACATACTAGTAAACAAGATATGATATGGATATGTTTCTAGTAGTCATTACATTTTGACCAAATTATGACTTTATTCAACATAACTGGTTTTTTTTGTTTTTGTTTTGTTTTGTCTCAAAATGGCATCAATTGCTAACAACCAAATTTGTAGACAGAAAGTAGACTTCTTAGAACAGAGAAATCCACTAAGAATTACATCACAGGCTCTGATGGCCAAGCTTCTTCAAGATTACATTTGATTTTTATTTAAAGTTAAATATTAAAGTAATTAAGTATTTTGGGGCACTTTCACTAATTAATGAGGCCAAGTCCAACAAATACCTACTGCCTTTATCACAATTATTATAGACACTTTCTTTGTATTATTTCAAGGAATCCTTTCCAAGTTACTTATTTTCCAACATTGTCAACAGAATTTTGACTCTGTTCACTGTGATATGTCAAGTCCAGGGATGGATTTCAACTGGTAAAAGCACAGGATGACATTGGGTTTCCTCTCCTTTGCTGACTGATCTCTTGAGCTCATTTGGCCACTGAGAAATAAGAAGAAATCTACCGAGAAACTTCTAATAAATGTATTCCTGTATTAGAAGGAAAAAATGATAAAATATTGGTTTATGTCTGCTTCTTGTATTCTCATTGTTACCATATAAGCAGCGAAGGCGAATGTACTGAAACCATGAAAGCAAAAGACTTAAAACTCATAATAGAGATGGCTTCTTTGAGTCCATGCACAAGGCTACAAACCTCCAGGTGTCTTCTTATAAGAGATAAAATTCCTATTGCTTCTGCTATTATTTAATGGTAATACAATACTGTAGATGAAAAAAATCATTACTGGTATAAGAGACAGGTAGCATGCTCCAACTCTCAGGAAATCATAAAATGTATTTTGATAATCTTCAATGACATTGACTTTATAGTTATCAGAAGTAGATTTACTATATTTGACTAAACATGCATCTTCTGGTTTCAGAGATTGTTGTTAATATTGTGTTATGACATATTTAACAGAATTTTAGCATTTGTTGTGTATATTCTCTAGTTTGCTTTAAACATTTTTACATTGCTATATAGAGTCAGATATCCTTGATATTGTCTGCATTCTTCACTATTTTGGAAATCTTAAAATCTGCTTTTCTTCTAAGAGATTATGCTATTAATTCAGCATCCTTTTAATAGAGTCTTGTGTCCTCCTGCATAGGTTTGCAAGTATAAGAGGTGCTATTATTGGTGTTTACAAGAAATTTATATTCAGATAACAATTAATTTAGAACTATCTAGTGAAAGAGTTATAAGCACAAGAAGGAGTGCAGAGTGCCATAGGAAAACCATCAAAACACCAGACATTTCAAAACAGGATTTTAAAAATGTAAAACAGAACTATGTTTTAAAGTTTTATTTTATTTCTATCACCCAGAAGATGGCCAAGTTTAGAGACTCATCCATGCTGCCAGGAACACTGAACAGCAGGGCACACTCAATTCAGGCTGTATCTTGGGGAAATTTAACCAAATGCTAATGAGCTTCTAATTTGTTTATTGTCTTTCTGTCTAACTGATAGAAAAAAAAATGATGGTGAATGAATTTTACTCACACTGCAAGGCATGTGAACACATACATTTGGGGGATTTTAGTGGAAGAAGTGGGTCTACTTGCTCTTTCCTCAGCTTTGATTGTCAGTACTGTACGTTACCCATTCTCATCATCATATCTTCTTTATTTCTTAAAACGTTTCATGGAAACCATGGTACATGCAAATGTCTAAGGTTGAAACAACCTGCTTAATCTCCCCAACTCTAGCTGTACTTGAAATCATATGATATTTGTTCTGTGTTAGGAAGATATTACTCTCTCAGAAGTAAACAGGCCAGATGCATTTCAGTTTTTCATCCATTTCCTCCAGATTTCAGCAGACCAGGAGCCAGCTAGTGTTCTAGGCACTAAAGGTATAGCAGCAAAATGACAAAATAGTTCTTGTGAATACACTGTCAATTTTTCCTTAAAGGGAGTTTATAAGAGAGTGATTTCAGATAGTAACTTCTACCAAATTAATTTGTGAAAACTAGAAGCCCTTGATGTTACACAAGGGCAGTGTATACATTTTCAAGAATACAAACCAAATGAGACTCTACAGCATGCCATAGATATACGATGGCAGATGTTTATTAACATTACATGTTGTAAAACTCTTGAAATAGAATTGTAGGGAGACATAGTGAATGGTTCCAAATGTTTTAGAAGGCACACTCACTACCTGGAGAATTCTCACAACTTACATGTTCATAATTTTAACACAGAAGATCACAGTAATCTTTTACTGCATCATACTTTTTTACTTTTTTTTTTTTAATTGAGCTTGGGGGTAAAGTATATGGGAAGTACATCAAGGTCACAGTTTTCTGGGAATGGAATTAAAATTGAGTTACAAAACAAACCGCAGTCCACTTCCACTTAGAAATCTATTGAGGAAGAATGACATCTATGTTCAAAATAACTTCCCCAAAGATTTCAGGTTAAGTATAACCAAAGTTATATAACATATATGAATCTAGATGCCACACTTCCTGATTTTTCTTTCATGTATTTCGTAAGTGGGCCTGTCTGTGTTATTTCTACTTGAAAACTAGAAAAGAGTGATTTTTTTTTTCAGAGAATGCAAAGGAATCAGTGGGACACTAAGTGTAATAATGGATGGCCTTAATTAAGGAGAAAAACTAGAGCGGTCATTCTAGTCAAATGTGTCCTCTATGGTTGACCTGGATGTCTCAGTAGCTTAAGAGCACTGGCTGCTCTCCCAAAGGTCCTGGTTTCAATTCCCAGCACCCACATGGCAGGTCATAACTCCCTGTCACCCCAATCCTAATCTGTACTTTAAAATTCTCAGGACTTTTACAGTCATACATACAAGCAAACCATAAATGCACATAAAATAAACATAAATCTAAAAAAAAATTTTCAGAAGAGTGATTTCCAGGACATCCAGGGATACACAAAGAAACCCTCTCTTAAGAGAAACCCCATCCCCAAAACATTTTTGAAATAAAAAATGCTAGAGAGGTGGCTCAGCAGTTAATCAACCTTATTCATCAATCACCACAATTCAGCAGTTAAGTGTTTGTGAAACCTTCCTGGACATTCTTACCTAATTCTTACCACCTCTGTATCCCTTCCACGGCTGGTTTTGTCATACCTACAGGATGACTTTGTCATTTGATGTTTCAGCTGAGTTCCTTTTGCTGCAGGAGATTGGACTATGTTCACATTTGAGCAGGACTGCAGGTTCTGCACCTATGGACACTCACTTGTTCATTAGGACCAAAAGTGTGAAAAGTACACCAGAAAATAGGAATACATTTCAATTTTGAGATATAAAAGTTAACATTTTAGTTTTAGTACTAAGTACTTTAAGATTGTAGATTTAAAGTAGTAGATTACTCTACTATTCCCACAGAGTACTCTTCAGTTCTTGACAAACTCTGTTCTTCTTGCCTTGAGACAGGTCTAATCTCTTCCCAGACCGCTTAGAACAAGTCTAGCTCGTGTTAACCTCTCTTCCTTTCCTTTCTCCTTATGGTGCACCTCGTACTTAATTATGCTTAAATAATCTACACCTATGCAACCAAGTATTTTCTTAAGAGTTTGTAAGCTCCTTCTCTTTCTAAATAAGGGCAGGGTCCATGAAACACCTTGCCAAAGTTTAAGAAGATAAATTGTGTACAGTTCCTATCAAACTTTCTGCAAGTTGGTCTACTGGATAAATAAAACAAATCTAAAGATTGGCTTCAAGACATGCTTGGATGTGGGCTGTAGGAAGACTTAGCTCAAGAGTAACGCAGACTTATTTTAAAGAACCCAAAAGAACATATTCTGCTCTAGTGTTCTGCTTACAGGACTTGAAAAAATATATCATTAAATTTGATCTACAGGCTGGTGTTGTAGCACAATGGTAGAACACTTGCCTAGTATGCATAAGGTCCTAGATGCGGTCTCCAGTACTATTAAGATAAAAGAATGCCTTACAAAGCTGATTAATTCTTCAACTGTCGGAAAGTATAGATAGATAGCACCAGATTAACACTTATTAAATGCCCAGGGCTAGGAGCTCTGTCCTGTCTTACTCATGTCTTGGTTTGGGTACTTCTCACAATAACTTTATGAAATAGACACTGCCACACTCATTTTAGGATTTATTTTTATGCTGAGCAGTGGTGGCACATGCCTTTAATCCCTGCACTTGGGAGGCTAAGGCAGGCAGATTTCTGAGTTCAAGGCCAGCCTGTTCTACAGAGTGAGTTCCAGGAAAGCCAGGGCTATACAGAGAAACCCTGTCTCAAAAAACAAACAAAAAATTTTTATTACTATTTTTAATTATGTATATTATGTTTTTTGGGGGTTGGGGCATGTGCACATGAGTACAGGTCCCTATGGAGCTCAGAGACATCAGATTCCATGGAGTTACAGGGGGCTGGTTGTGTGCCAACCCAACACAGTTGCTGGCAATCAGACTTAGGTCCTCTGCAAGAGCAGGGACATATTCTTAACCTCTGAGCCCTCTCTGCAGCCCAATGTCAGAGCCATTTTATAGGTAAAGAAAACAAAACACACAGTAGTTGGCAAACACTGCTAACAAATAGTGAAACAAAGTTCAGTTCTAGGTAGTTGTATCAAAAATTTAATAGTTAATGGTTACTACCTTTAATCTGGCCTAATCTGGCCAATATCTGAGTCACTGGAAGAGAGAAAATGCCTATCAGCATGCAGCAATAACAAGGCAATTTAAATTTACCCTGGCTGAAACCTCCTTCACAGACATGCTATTCAGTGCATCATTTGTAACCTGAACTGTAAGGACACTTCCTGTTCATTTGAATGGGAACTTGAAGGGTGGATTAAACATGAAAACAATGCTCCCATCTCTGAAAAGAAATATCAAACATCATTCATTTTATCTAACCATGCCGTCCATAATATTAAGTGCCAGTGGCTAGAATATTTTAAAACAAAGAGAGTGAGCTTTACTTTTATCATTTCTTTGTTTCAATAACCAAAAGCATAACTCAGCTCTAACGTATGAAAGGGCATACTAAACTTAAGTTGCAGAATGCCCTTTCAGCACTGAGTTGTGATAAATAAGGCAACTAATAGCCAGGTCGTAGGTACAAAAACACGATCATAATTACTCAAACTATTCTTGGAAGCACTTTTCAATATCTGCAAGTTTGACAAAAATTTTACAGTATGATAAGTTCACATGATTTTTGTTAGGCATATGGTTGTAACACAAATCATAGAAAAATAAAATCAAGATTAGGTATTAAATTTCTAATGTCAATTTTTATCAAGAAGTTATGTATACTTTATTAGAACAATTGCTTGCAACTGGAGCATAATATTTTAGAAAATCAGCTTTTAAAGATCCTGATAGTCTCAGTTGATTATCTGTTATGTTTGATATTTGTTTCTACTTTTCTAGTGCAATTTAAATAAATAAATAAATAATCTCCTTAGTTCAACTAGAGATTTCTAACTTACAAAAAACGAAAAGCACATTATTTCCTTTGAAATAGGTATGACCTTTAGACACTACAGTTGTTAAATAGACTTAATAAAAACAACAATAAAGAGTACATTTTTCCTTTATCATTACAGAAATTTCCACTTTTTAAGGGCCAAGTCCCAAACCTGACTCTCAAGTTGAAGCAAGGAAATAACATTAATGGCACCCTGTTTTCCACTCTGAACATTTAAACACAAAATTTACATGGAGGCTTTTAGGCTTGACCTGGATGGTGCTTTTCAGAAAGTTCGACTATATTTTGCTCAGTTCATGTATGTATATGTACATTTATGTATGGTGTGTGTGTGTGTGTGTGTGTGTGTGTGTGTAGAAACAACTGCCTAACAGGTTCCAAATTAAGGCAAGGGAACTTTTTCTATTTTTGAAGCTGTAACCTTGCTGTGGACACTGAAAAGGCTTGGCCTCTGGTGTCTGTCAGACAGAGGCCTCCAGCTCTTTGAGCAAAGTTGTTTCCTGACACCAGTTTGAGTAATCACTGCTGGCCAACCCTTCCAGTCAGAATAAGGAAGCTAGGACCCAAGCAGACAAAACTTTAAAAAGGCCCTTTGGTTTGAAGCTCTGGTTGGCTTTTTCCTTGGCACCCTTGGTCCGCAGTTCTCTGGGCTCTCCACGTGTGCGCGCAAGCATGAGCACAGGTCTCTAGCCCTCTCCTCACCGGAGCGGCTCTCAGGCCAACAGACAGGAAGTGGAAGGGGCAAGACCCCGCGCTCCACAGGCTCGGCTCCTTTCCAGCGCCTGAGGGAGGCGGAAAAAAAAAGCGGCAGATGGAGAAGGAGGAGGAGGAAGAAGAGGAGGAAGACGGAGAGGAGGAAGACGAGGAAGAGGAAGAGGAGGAGGGGAAGGAGGTGGAAGAAGAGGGGGAGGAGGAGGAGGGAAAGGAAGAGGAGGAAGTCAAGGAGGAAGGCAAAGAGGAGGATGAGGAGGAGGAGGAGGAAGACGAGGAGGAGGAGGACGAGGAGGAGGACGTGGAGAAGGAGGACGAAGACGAGGAGGACAAGGAGGAGCCGCAGGCGTGTCTGGAGCGGAGCCCTGGAGGGCAGGTGCAGCCTCGCAGCATCCCCGCTCGCCGTCGAGGCGCGTGCGCAGCGGGGTCCGGCCGAGGCGGCGCGAGCCCGAGGAGGTTTGAGTGACGGCTGAAGAGGGAGGGAGCCGGGGGCGCGCGCGCGGACCTGGGCGCGCTCCCGCTCACCGACCGGCGCGCTGAGGGGCAGAGGGGGCGGGGCGCGCGGGTCCCGGCGGACGAGCAGGCGCGCTGCGGCCCCGAGGGAGGGAGAGCACCGAGGAGCATCGCCTTCCCCTGGAGCGCCCGTCTTAAGCCGGCAGGCGCGCCGCAGCCTCCTTCACGCCGGGCCTCCGAGGGCGACGACGCGCGCTCCGCAGACGCCGTCCCGCGCGGCAGAGGCGCTCTCCAACTCCCGCGCAGCAGCCGAAGGACGCGGTAAGCGGCGGGCGGGCGGGCCGCCGGCAGGGGAGTGGGGACGGAGGGCTCCGGGACCCAGAGTTGTTCTTTGCCCGAAGTGAGGGAGCGTCGGCCCGGCCCCCTCCATCTGAGGCGGCCGGTTCTTGGGGTCCCCAGGCGGCGGGAGCCAATCCAGGGGGCGCCCGCCGGTCCGGATGCGGGACCTTGCACTTGACTGAGACAAGGATGGGGCGCCCGCAGCCGCCGCTTTGGAACTCTCCGGCCCGCCGCGGTCCGGATGAAGGTGCACGGGGAAGGGACGGTCCTCGGGCGCGCGCGCACACGCGGGACCTTATGGTGACCGCAGGAGTGGACAGAAGACTGCACGGTCGCTCGTGGCCCCGAAGAAGGCGGACGGGAGTGCGGGGCCGGGGTGAGAAGGGGCGAGGCTGCGGGGCAGGCGGGCCGCGGGGG
>NW_022196898.1:73456632-73505411 GCF_008632895.1 Mastomys coucha | reverse complement strand
GGGGGGGCGCGAGGGCGGTCGCCAGCTGCTAAGGAGCCCCGCGGCCAAGGATGGGCGCTGCGGGGTTGCAGGCGGAGAGCGCGGCGCTGAGCGCCGGAGGGTGCAGTGCGTCCGGGCAAAAGGACGCTCGGAGGTGTCTCCGGTCAGCCCCCTGAGCTGTGCGCTCCCGGGGCATTGGCTCTGAGGACTTCCAAAGTTGGGTACCAAGAACGAACCTTGCCACTCTCTGCAGCACTTAGGGACAGGATTCCCGCTTCCCCTGTACCAAGATGCGGTAACCTAGGCGCACGCACAGCACAACGTCTTTTGGAGTTCTGAAGGGCAAGGAGGGATGGGATGGCCCTGAGTCTCAGAAACTCAAGAAAAGATGCAAACTCTTCTGTTGGGGAAGAAATTTAGTACGAGGGAAGACGAGGGGCGGGGGGTGGGGGGGAACTTTCGAAACCCTGACCTGTGTTGACCCTCCACTGTTGTGACAGTGTCAGGACAGGGCGAAGGCTTCTATTTCATAAGATTCAAAGCAAAACAGTAAAACAGTAAGTGTTTTTTTTTTTTTGGGGGGGTGTGGGGGGTCATCTTAGGCTGTCATTGCAACTTTAATGACAGGAATGTGTTGCAGTTTGGCTAGGTGCCAAATATGCACTTGTTTCAATTTATAATGCTACATCCCCTCCCCCAAACACACAAATGCAGGCTTCCTAACCCATGAGCCTAGATTAAAAAAGACGTTTGTTAAAGAAAGTCTTAGAAAGTCTTCCTTAATCAGCATTCTAATAGCATTAAGGGTCACACATTGTCCCTAGACTTTTTATTTTAGTTTTAATTAATTGAAAAAAATCACACTTTTAAGCATGTGGTAAGAACAGAGCTCGTGTTGATCAAATTAATTGAGTCTGCAGTTTAATTTTCCTGAAGAAACCGTTCCTTTCTTGTTAGCTTGAGGCCTGCCTGTGATCATGTCTACTCAGCAACTCTTAACTCTCCTTGATGGTGACAAGATCAGCATTGTCTGATTTACCTGCCACTGGCAAGGTTAAGTGCAAGACTAGTGCTGTCTGATGGATGGCTAAAGGAACATTTTTAAACTATCTGGAAACAGTGTCTTGAAATTTAGAACAATAGCTCAGCTTTGTTTGGCACATCTGAACAACTGCACATAAAACTGCCTTTTTTCTACTGTAGATCATTGAACTCTGAGTCCAAACTTTACAGTTTTGTGTTTATACTGATACTTAGAACACCTGTTATTGTAAACAAATTCAGTAAATATATTTAAGAGAAAATTTTGTAAGATCTAATTTTGATAAGAGTTGTTTTATAGTTAAGGTTTCTATTATTTAAATTGGGACATTTCAGGGTACCCATGAGCAGCCCTGAGTTTAGTTATCATTTAAATATTGCTGTAAAGCTTACCATCAATTCTCAGACACCTTTTCAAAATAATTTATAGACCTGCCTATCAAATAATGCAAGTTCATTGATTAATTAATTCTCCATTTCCAGAGCACACCTGAAAATTGCCAAGACACATGGCAGTGGGTACTATTGTTTGCTTATGCAATATATGTTATTTTGACAGTATATGTATTGCTATTTATTTTCATATAAAATTTTTCAGAGTTGCTCTACAATATTAATAACCAGAACTTCAAAAATGCTAGCGACTAAAATAAGCATTTTGCAAACTTTGCTCTGTCTTCAGAAGTTATTGGATATGCCATTTATTTATTTATTTATTTATTTATTTATTTATTTATTGTTGTGGTGGCTGGGTGTCAGAAATTTCTAAGTGTGAATCTATAGAGGAGGCAACAGTACCCTTTTGAGGTATACAGAGCTATTTTGCTTGCAGTTCCTGGTCTTTGCCTGCTGGCCTGAAGTACTAGAATGGAGACAGAAGTACCATTCTTCTTTTATGCTTTGTCTGGGCCCTCTTTCTGTTATCAGCTATCACTTTTTGCTGCTGTCAGGCTGGGAGTGGGTCCTGATGCTGTTTTATCCGTGCTTCTTCTTCTTCTTCTTTGTTTTTTTTTTTTTTTCTTTTTGACCTCTTGAAATAGTGTATCTATTGCCAAGTACAAAGCCCACAGATTCTGTAACAGATAATTTTTGCTCATGAGCTGTTTGCTGTACTATGGGCAGAATGATTGATATTCTCAGAAGAGTGACCTGTGTATGAAAGATTTTAATGTGTTGTATACAAAAAATTTTGTACAAGAGATCTTTAGAAGATATCTTCATTCTAGACAGTTTGGCTTTTTTTTTTTTTTTTAAATTGAATCAGCACTTTAATTTCTTTTTTACTTTTTTACTTTTTTTTTATTTTTTATTTTTTAATGGCTTGGGTTATTTTTCTTTTATGTACTTCCTTCTGCCATTAAGACTCATTAACTTGGTGTAGTGTTAATAGTTCCCTATCCTGGAAACCAAGTGCAAGTGTAATTTGATAATCCTGCTAGCCATACTGGATGCTTGTTAAATTATTTACATGTTACTTTGCATACCTGCCTAAGGAGGAGCTACTTAATCAAATCAGTTTGAAAAAAAAAAAGTTCTTAATCTTGAAAACAGTGGTAGTCACCGTTCTTACTGTGAAGTATTTCGTGACCATACATTCTCTCCTCCGGCAAGTGTGTGGTAACAGCATTGCAATCCGTGCACTGAGTTGATGAGATTATTCAAACTGAAGTAGTTACTGTCTGAGAGGAAAATCTAGTGGTACATGATCAAGGGCTATAGGAACATTTGTGTTTAGTTATGTGGAAGTACAGTGTCTTAACATTTGAACAACAGCTTAATATACTATAACATTTTGCACATTTGAGAAAAAGTAGGAAATTAATATTAATAAAGTAGAAGAGTACTGTCATTTAAGGGCTGTGGTAGAAATGTGATCAGAGATCCTGAGTAGGGATTTGGAAATGGCTAATTATCAATTCAGGAAGACTTGAAAGGATTCCTGGAAAGGGACATGAAGTCCAGAGTAACACAAATAAGATCCTTTGAAAGAATTCCTGGAAAGAGAATGAAGTCCAGAGTAGCACAAATCAGATCCTGCATTTTTTTTTTTTTTTGATACCTTAAGGGCTGTGGCTCTCTCTATGCAGAATTGCTTTAAAAAGAGGTATGATGTAGTGAATGGTCAACTTTATAGCAGTCTAGACTGATGGATCTCAGACATCTGAGACAAGAACAGCTGTCAGCTATTGGGATGACCTTGATAAGAGGACCTAACTTTGGAAGTGTTACTTGAATGAAGAAGAGAGAGTACCAGTACCGAGACATTACATGGTAGACTCTAGAAGAGTGGGTGGTGGATGTAATAGTGGAATATGAAGGAAGGTTGGGATAAGAAACAGATCTGGGAAGCAAAGGTGTCAGGTTCAGCGTGGGCTATACAGAGTCCAGAGTGCTAAGTCCACTATAAATGTGCACTCTGAATTATTTAACAAAGTTTTGAGAAGACAGTTCCCAGGTTAGATAGTAAGTAGGTAGATTAATGGATGGGTGAATGGATAACAGATGTAACATAATTGTAAATATTGAAAGTTGGTGGACTTACCAGGAAAGGTACCAAAATTTGGGAGGAAAATAGACAACTAGGGAGAAAATAAAATTTGGCAACTGGTTTGAGAAACAGGGAGTAACAAAAATGATTCGGGAAAACAGGAGGGTGGGACAGAATGAGGGGAAAGGAGAGAACTCCAAGAAGTGAGCCAGGAGACAAAAGGAGTAGTATTAGACAATCCTGCTCTGCCTTCACTCAGATTCTCCTGTGTTCAGGTTTTCAGTTTTTCTTATCTTTAATCTGCAAAACAGGGATCAAAGCCCTTGCATTATAAGGCTTAAGCACAGTGCCTAGAAGGTTACCTACTTGTTTTAAGGAAGAAGGTCCTTGGATTTCTCATTAGCAGACTCATAGTGAGTTTTGCTTTACAAAATGCTAGCTGGCAAGGATTTTTCAAAAACATTTATAAGGTGATCGATTTATACTATTTTACTTAAGAAGCCAGTGGATTAACAGACATTCAAAAATTTGAAGGGAGCAGAGAAGTGAGCTCATCTAGCTCCTAAAAGAGGGGGTGAGAGTTGAATCCAGAGTTCTAGGGGGAAGCTAAATTTCCAGAACAACCTCAATTCCAGATGAACTGTGTTTAAACACCAACTGTCTCCCAATCCAAGGTTCTTGGTATTTGAATTATGTCTTAGATGACCTCACAATGTATTGGTTGTTCGTTTTAATACAGTCTATAAGCATAAACAAAAGTGAAGATAGATATCAGAACTTCACAAACTATAATGTTGTATCAAGTGAGTTAGAAGATATTTGCCAGTTATCTGGGGCCTTAAACTCAACATTGTGAACAAATAATGATTAACCTTTATGGCCATGGAAGGATGATCATTGAGGTTTTGTTTCTTTCCCCTCTTCCCCTGAAATTCATTATAGTAATGTATAAATATCCTTGTTTTCTATCTTAGTCTTTTTTTTCTCCACTTGGATAAAGTAGTTATATCTCATATCCTTGGTAAACACATAAAATTAAATTTGCATGGTACATTCATAAATATATTGCTTTGTAGCTAGTGAATATTTTGGGAGTAAAATGTTTGCATGAATTGGTTTGGCAACCAGCCAATACTTGAATATAAAACATATTGTTTACACATTAATTGGAAGGCATAATAGCTTTTATTTGTAGTATTTAATTATATTTAGCTCACATTAGTAAATCTTAGTCCATCCTATGTTTAATTCACTTTTTTGTTGTATACTACTCTTAGTAGTATGTGGCTTTAGAACATATAAAAAGTTAATGAAATTTAATGTTTAATGTTTTAAAGGTGAAATACAATTAGTTCTGCTGCTGGCTTGGCTATTTCTCTTTGGAAGTCTCTAGCCACATTTTCTGTTCTCAGTAGTGCCTGTCCTTGGCAGGGTTGACTTCCCATGACTCTTTTTTCCCCACTCTGTTTACCATACAGTACACAGTCCTGTTAATTGCAAGAAGTAGAGAACTGTGTGATTTCCATTTAAGATTTTTTTCTGTTCCATGTTGTTCACAAACCTAATTTTTCTCACTTGATAGTTATGGTCTTTTTTAGTATTCCGTGAGAGAGACAGCAAATCCAAGTTGAAGTTTGCTTAGAGAGGAGTGTTACATGTAAATAGGCATTAAGCCAAGTTGAAATTTGCTTAGAGAGAGTGTTAAATGTAGATAAGTGTTAAGCATTGTATAATAGCCAGAACAAAAATGCTAGTGTTGAGGTGATGAGCTGTATGGTATCTAGGATAGCATAAGTCAGTTGCTGGTCTTAGGCTGGGCAGTTGCCTACGTTTTAAAGTATTTCGGTAGATGGGAAGAGTGCATAGTAGGGGCATTTTGGAGATCATCTTTATGGCCTTAGATTACTTCTGTGAATTTTTAATGTGTAAAATATTTTTATGCTCCTATCGTATTTTAACTATTAAATTAAGTATACCATGTTTTAATAAGAGGAAACTATGAGACTAATATTTCTCCAAGTGAAAAATAAAATTGAAGTATATACTGAAGTATTAAAAAGAAAAATTATGTGTACAAATTCTCCCTGTAAGATTTTCTTTATGTTGAGTAAATTGAATCTATGGATTTTAAATTTTCAAAAGTCCTGAAGGATATAGGGCAAATACTTAACATTTGTAAAAGTATATTTAAGAGCTAGGGAGATAGTTTAGTAGGGTAAGCATTTCTTCCACGAGCCTCAACTTGAGTTCAGCTTGAGTTCAGATATATAAAATGCACCTATACCCAGACACGGGAGTGTATCTGCAAGGCCAGCATTCCTATGGTGAGATCTGAAGAAGAGAGAAGAGAATCTTGGATAGCCTAGATAAGCACAGGCTATGAAGCCTGATGTTTAGGGATACAAAATAACAAAAGCCAAACCAAGAGGCCTATCTCAAACAAGGTGGAAAGAGAGGGTTGAATTCCAAGGCTGTCTTCTGACTTCCACATGTGCCAGGAACATGGGCACACATATACACTACAGTACATATATACACAACACTCAGAGTTTTAAAATAATGGAGTTGATGTTTTTCTATATTAGTTACACACCCTTTGACTCATATAAATAAATACTGTTTTCAGTAAAAGAAAATGTAGCTGATGATTTAAAAGCACCCCATATCTTAAATAAATAAACTAAAGGACATTGTTCTTCAAAGCAACAACAAAGTATATCCATGGGAAGAATCCTCTTTGAGTAACCTATTTGAAATTCAAAGCTCGTTATTCTGCTTAAGTACACACACAACAACAAAAACACTCTATAATGAAGTGTAATTCAACCATCAGATTTATTTTTTACAGTCTTTTTGTATAGCACAACTGATACCAGATTTGTAGTCCTCTAGCCTCAGCTTCCAGAATACTGCGTGTCCCACACTTAGCTCTATTATAAAACTTAAACACCATTTCAAATAGTCTTACTATCATTCTGCACAATTGCCATAACAGTATTGATAAGGGAGAAGACTAGCAAGAGGAATTTTACTTTTTTTTTTTTTTTTAATTTCTGGCAATGACATAAATGAAAAATGTGCTGAGGTCTTAGTATTTGGAAAGACCTGCTCAGCACTGCAGGTTTCATGTGAAACTTTCCCTAAGAAAAATGGCCTGTGTGCTTTCCATAGCTTTATCTATTGTCCACTTGGTCTTTCTACTGAGTAGGGCTTAAGAGCAAACTAGTCAAACAGGTTTGCCTGTTTATTTGCCAGGGATGGGGGAAGCAGGGAAAGGATAGGCTTTTATGGAGAAGGGCAAGGCTGAAGCTGTTTTAAGGAAATTAATGCTAATCGCTAACTCTGTTTTCTCCTGACTTTGAAAATATGTTAAGACTATGTCCTAACAGAGACATGATTAGGGTGAGTAAGTCTAGAAAGAGAAATAAGCAGTGAGTAAGATCTAAGTTAGGATGACAGAGAAAATGAAAACTGCACTGGAACAAGAACACATTGAAAGAGAAGCAGCTAGACTCTGTGTTATGCTTTCTGTGAGCTGGCTGTGTCACACAGAGAAACCAGAGTATTGATCTGGGATGAATGCAATTGAAACAAAGGCTTGCCTGTGGTATTGGCATCCTATGTGGGGACCTGTTATCCCACATTTGAGCTATACTAGGAATATTTGTGAATGGGATGTAGCTCTGACTCTAGCCTTATCTTTTAGAAAATAATAAAATACTATATTCATACAGATTTTTGTTTTATTTTTGAAACAAGGCTTCATGTAGCTCAGGGTGTTTGAAACTCACTAACTAGTAGAACTGCTGCTGACCTCCAATCTCCACTTCTGGGAGTGGTAGGATTAAAGGAATGTGTATAACTATTCCAAACTAGTTTACTTGTCTTTCTAAAGTTTATAAAACTGTTACATGTGTGTTCTATCGTTGTATTATTACCTGCCTCAGGTATCTTGCCAGGAGGTAGTAGAATTTTACTAGAAGCATGATGTGAGGGCTTGCTGAGAGCTATGTGCTGGAGCTGTATCAAACACTTCATTTTTTGAAATCATGTGGAAATTACATGATAAAATCTCCTTTAGGCCCCACCATCATGTCTGTTTCTTTGTCTCTTGCTAAAGGCTCCTGTCCCTACTCTATGACAGGGTTATTCATCTGTTTTTCCAGGCATTCCTCTGTATTTTCTGTGCATTTTTCAGAACTTAAAAAAGAAATTCTCAAACTTTAACTCTTATTCCTCAATCCTTTAGCAAGGGTTTTCATGCTTAGAGACTGACTTTCTCCTTCTGATACCTGATCTGGAGTTCCAACTATGTCATCTTTTCATCTACTATTTGAAAAACGTAAGCATTCAAACACAATTTGCAAAGTTATGACTGGTACTCCATCAGCATCATCCATGACAGATTTTGGCATTACCTCAAAGTACCTTCTTTTGTCTCACTTATTTAGTCTGGCACATTATTCCATTCTATTTTCTTAATAAAGCGCTCCCTTCACATTGCTTGAAACTTTCATTCAACTTGTGCTGTCTTCTTGTAGTCGCCTCACTTCTCAACTGTAACACATCATGGCTGCTCTCCCACTTTGCATTGGTTCCCATGTCATCACTATTTGCTCACTTGCTTCTTATCGTTTACTTTCTTTCAGGCCCATGTGACTGTGCCCCTTATTTTCATCTGAAAACACCAAGTCTTAGCCAACATTCATGCCTACACATTGTCTAGTTATACTCTGAATTCCCTCAGAGGCTTCCAGTATCTGTCCCTTCAGGCATTTGCTTTGGGACATTTAAGTCCTAAAGTGCCTTAGCTTTCTATGGAAAGATAGGCTACAAGGAGAATGAAGTGAGGAGAACTGGGGAGTAGAGTATGGGAGAGTTAGAAAGAGAGATTTTGGGACTATAACCAATGTTGTTACCTTTGTGCCAGACCCACTTTTTACCTCTGAACTATATCTCCTGTCTTTCCTCTTAAGATCAATTATTCATCTAATAAGCTATTGACCTTCCAGTCATGCTTAAGATTGTAGCATCATTAAATCTTTAAACTTCTTTTTTTTAAAAAACTTTACTCCACATATATTGATGACAGTTTAACATTTACTTCTGTCTACCTTCTCCCTCTAAGGAGAACACAGGTTTATATACCACTTTGGATAAACAGTATTCAAGTATTCAAACATCATTGAATGTTATTTTTAGTTCCACACAAGGTACTGAGGAAAGAGAGTTGTCCTAGGTTTCTGTATATATATTGATATTTTTACTGTTTTCTCCCAGGCTAGATCATTCAGACTTGAAATGTTTCTTTCTTTGGAACTGGTGACTTTCTGTGAAGAACTCAAGTATTTTGAAGACCTCTGTTCTACATAGTCACAGTGGGAAGGTCTTACAAAATCATGTCCCAGAAGTCTATAAAGATCACATTCATGTATGCGTAATTTTCCTTGAAATTATGTGGTACTTCTTGTAGACCAGCATGTATTTCCAAGTAATTCTAAGCTAATATCAAGAAATAATTAGCAGTAATTAAATAGACTTGGTTTTTGTTTCATATTTATGTTTGAGAGTAAGTGTGCCCAGTGTCATAAAGTAGTAGTTGGGGGTATGCATTCCATATACAGTAAAGAAGACTTGGAAGTCTTGTAATTCCCTTACCTGGGCTTTGTATAATTGCTGCAGATGTTGAAAAGGTTACCTAGCTGGGGTGGGTTTTTTTCCCTATTACTTTGTTCTAAGTTTCTCCCTTGGTAATTACCAAAATTCTTATTTAAAATGACTCCCCTCCCTTTTCTTTCTGAACAGGGCAGTAGGAAAAGAAATAGGATTAAAGGTATAGTTTAAGATTAAGACAAAATGTTAATATATTTTAGCCCAGGATAAAAAGAAATATGAAGAGAGAAAGAAAAGCATGAAACATGAAGACTATAAAACTTTACACAAGTTACCTGTCTATGAATCAAGAAGGTCCCATAGGACCTCAAAGTTATCTAGGTTATTGGTCTGTTCTTGGTTGCCTACTCTAGATAGAGAGCAGGGCACTATTGTTAAAGATACCACATAGTCTGATTATAGGATGTAGAGAAATCAAGCTGGAAGTAACTAGAAAACTCTTTCCCTGCAGAGTAGCTTCCATAATTCTATGAGTTAGTATTCAGGCTACTGAGAGAGAGAGAAGACATCAGTGGTTCTCTAGTGGTCCCTGTGGCAACCTGAAAGACAAGGTGTGTGCACTGATACTGTAGCAAGAGGTCTGTAAGTGGACTAAACAAGAGGTCTCTTGATTGAATTTGAGGTCAGTTTCACAGGATGGAATTCATACTTGTTACTGTAAACATACTCAAAACCTATGATAAATGCTCATTTTTGTCATACTGATTTCTAAATACTTTATGTCGATAAATTTGTGCTATAAAAAATGTGCGCTTCTCTGGTCAGAGAAGTTTCTTATGGTACTGGGTAATGGTTAATGCAGAAATTAATAGCTATCCAAAGTGCTGAGAATAATGACTGCAAGTTCTCAGGGCTCATGGAACAGGGTGGAAGAGGGAACAGAGGTAGAGAATGGGAAAGAATGCCATGACATGTCCTCTGGTCACAATATGGCTATAGCTCATATGAACTTACCTGTTTGCCTATGTAAGACCTGCTCAAGATAAAGCAAGACAAAATTCCAGAATGGATGGAGGAGGGCCCACTAAGATCCCAGCTGTAGCTGAGGAACTCTTGGAACTAATGGCTGTTGGGTGGGGAGTAACTTTTCTTTGGGGAAAGGGAGTGGTCATTGGTACGTTGCTTGTGCCTCGGTGGATAGCACATATAGCCAATACTAATTGGACTAAGTGTTTTTAAATAATAACAAAAGCAAAAAGTATTATGTGCCATTTGATCATCCTTAAAGGCCTGAGGGGTATGTATTACTTAAAACAGTCATCCTTTAAATAAGCCCATTTTGGAATGTTGTTCCAGTGTTTTAAACTGTGCTCAGTACATACAAACAAGCTCTTCTGGATATCATCACTTTGCTCCTTCCTCTTTAGTCTTTGTATTATCATTTTAAAGGTAAAGTTCTTTTCCTTCTTAGGGAGTCCTTATGGCAGATTCTACTGGTGGGTTTACAGCTGGTTGTAGCAGGAGATATTAAAAGGAGTCCCACACTACTGCCTGAAGGGCACCAGTAGACTGGCCAGCCTGTTCTCAACCTGGGAGACTCTCTGACAGGAACTCTGAAATCTCTCCACCTGGCTTGCTAAGTTCCCATGGTTCCCTGGCTTGCTAACTACCACGCCAGCCCCATGCTTCCAAGTTCCCATGACTAGTTGGGGTGTACTTCTTGCAGACCCACACCTTGCCACTGTACCATTCTCTCTGGAACACAGTTGAGTCGACACATGGAGGAAAACATCACATAAACTTAGTCTAGAATCAACAGGTAACACAGTTGTTGGGCGCAGCAACTAGCATCCTAATTTGTAAGCTGTTCTAAATTACAAATCCTCCTGTAGCATATCCCTATGTGGGGGTTGGTAGGGGGTGGGGGTGGGGAGTGTTCTGCTACCTACATTTTGTCCTCCACCAAACCAAAAACATGGCCTGAGTCCTGTTGTTGAATCCTTTATAGTAGTTATGTAGCTTTTATGGACCATGAACACTATAGGCTTTCTAAATACATACATACATATAGTGAATACACACATATAATAAATATATCTCTCTATATGTATTATATATATATATGTAAGTGCTCTTCAGAGACATTGAGAAATGAGAATTTGGACTCATTTATATTTAGTACTTAAATTGGGACTCTAGTTGATTTTTAGATGAAAATACTTTTAAGTGTATTTCAAATCACTTTACAGAAAATATTTTAATTACTAGGTTTAAGTATCTTTACACTAGTTTTGCAAAACCAGTAGTGATAGCAGTTGTATACAAAAGACCGTATAGCACATGTTCATTGTGGATATATTTGTATAATCTTAGATGCATAAAAGACACACAACTGTGCATGTTTCCGTGGTTTGGTAAAAGAGCATCAGAGAAGTGCACTATGCCTTTTGAATAACCTGCCTAAGTCTTTGGTCCCTGGGGAGTCATACAAGTTTGCCAATTTTCCATCAATTTAAGAAGTGTGTGAGGAACTTCTCACACTGCCTGTGTTGGGATTTTATGAAAATAGGCAAGTTTGTTATTCGTTTACTAATGAAGACTTTCATGGAATAAAATATAAAAATACCTAGAATTCAGGTTTTAGGTCAATGAAAATCTACTTACTAATAGGAAATAAAGGATATTTTTGAGAAGTAGAAGAAAGGGTCCCATGCCTTCCAGTACATCTCTGTAACATTAAGAATTTTCAAGTAATTGCTAATTGGAAAGGCTTTACATGTGTAGAGCTGTGTTGTGGAAGATCAAAATTTGACCTAGCTTTCCTTCAGATTTACCTGCTATATTCCACTGAAAACAAACAAGCAAACCAACAGAGGTACATATGTATAAAATTCCAGGCTAGACTGGGCTTATGTGTGAAAACTTGTCTCAAAACAAAAATTATTACAAACTATTAGTTTGAAAAATAGCCAAGTTACATTAATTCCTAGGGGACAAGGACTTGAATAGGTCCTTCAAAAGACCTAATGCACTTCTCTGGCTCTCAGTTACTTACAGGAAATAAATTTGTGACTTTTATGCATCTGATTATAACAATAAAATCCTAATTGAAGAACTGTACAATGTTATACCACAACATTTTAAAACATAAAACGTGCTTTAAAAAATTATAAATACTTCTTAGGAGTTTAAACCTTAGTCTCAGTTAAGTTAGGAACTTTGCTGTTTGCTTAAGGATGCATTCATACTCAAAACAAACAATTTCTGTGTTTGCTGGATATTGATCACATGTAGGGGCATGAAGATAATTAATACAAAGCTAGTCTGGTCTTAGAAGAACTGTAGAGCAGAAACCTAAGTTTTTAGGATGTGTGTGGGAGTGCGGGGAGTTAGCTATAACTAGCTCTAACCAGTCTACTGGTGCCCTTCAGGCAGCATATGATAGGTATTCAAAGTGATTTAATCACATCATTTTTTAAAATAAAAAGGAACATTGTTTTTAACTGTGTTTTTATCATTACCACTGATTCTCAGAAAATGGCTCTTGAGTCAGTACTTTCTGCATCTTCTGTGAACTTGCTAAAAAACAGAATCTGTGGCTCATCCCAGATCTATGAAGTCAGCAGTGTGAGGGCAGACCTGGCATCTGTTTGCATAAGGCTTCCTGTTGCTTTTGATGCTGGCTACTTTTGAGGCTCACTAATCTGATACTAGATGCCTAGTTGGTTCATATTCCCAAGTGGTGAAAATTGGTGTTCATTTTGAAATGGACAGCTTGGCTTAGGTTTTAAGACTGTATTGATCAACAGTTCCCTGTTTATTTTTATAACTTAAACTTACGACATAATACTTTTACTTATTAATTGGTTGTGTAGTCTTAGTTCATTTAATACATGCATACTCATTATTTCATCTAAAACCTGAGATTTTGTAGACTTTGCTCTTGTAGTTGCCTAGTAGAGGTAGTGGTTCTCAATTTCATCATAGGATAACAGAAGCAGAACAAAATGTTAAATCCTGGACCTCAGATGGGCATGATGGTTCCTGTCTTTAGTCCCAGGCTTTAGGAGGCAGAGGCAGGAATATCTCTGTGAGTTCAAAGTCAGGGTCTACAAAGCAATTCCAGGACAGCCAGGAATCCCTGTCAAGGAAAAACAAACAAACAAAACCAAACAAAATGATACCAAACCCTAGGGGACCTGGTCTCCAGGAATTCTGTGAACTTGATTGGGGCAACAATCATTTTTAGCCATCTTTAGTTTTTAAAAGTATCTCAGTGTCCACTTAGATTTGAACTGGAGCCACATGCTTAAAGATTGGCTATGCATCAAGCCAGTTAAAAGATTACTTACTGTACTTAACATTATTTAAGGAAATTGTCCTCTTTGTATTTGTGATTGAAAAATAATCTGCTTCCTTGTAGGTTTGCATTACTGACTGCTTGAGCATGATCTTGTCTTGACTGTTTTAGGACTGTAATGTGTTGGAGAGATCCTGGCCTATGTTGACAGTGTACTTACTTTATATAATTTACAAGTCCCATGTCCCTAGGGAGCTTATTTCAGAATTACATAGATTGGGATTCCCACTAAACGCATAATTTGTCGTATAACATGTCTTATGAAGTATGTGTTCATACTGAAGAGTCTATGTAATCTAAATTTGGAAGTCATCTTGAATTCATTTCTCATTTGTAAATTTAATACTCCATTGATTTGATCTTAACTGTTTTATGAACCAAAAGATAGCATATCAATTTTGTTAAACTTTTTTCTTCCTTTGAGACAGAATTTCTCTGCATAGCCCTGGCTGTCCTGGAGCTCACTTTGTAGACCAGGCTGGCCTCGGAACTCAGAAATCTTCCTGCCTCTACCTCCCAAGTGCTGGGATTAAAGGCGTGCATCACCACGCCCAGCTTTTTCCTTTTTTTTTATGCCCTCCCACCCCTGATGCACTTGTTTTAATTTAAAAGATTGCTAATGACAGGATTCATTATGGGTACATAATGAATATTAATGATGGGTACATGCTATTTAAAATTTTTTCTTTCGTAATAAATGATCAGAATAGAATTTCTATACTTCAAATATGAGCTAACTAAAAAGAAGTCTCGTGTTCTAGAATATACTTCTATGCCAGAATCATAAATAGTCATTTACAACTATTTTAATTATATTTTTAAATGGGTATTGATGCATTTTATTAAGAAATTCCATTTTGGTGATGCAATAACAACATAAGTAAATACAGATTAGTTGAGAGCGGGGAAACCCAGTCCTAAAAGACTGACAATGACAGGATGGGCAAGCGTTCACTGTTGTAGCAGTACTAAAGCAGTATTCATATAGCCTTGGAGACTGCAGGTAGTCTAAGCAGGAAGAAGCTTGTACATGCTTGAGATTGTTCAACTGCTCATTCTGTGTGCCTTAAGATCCAGGGTGTGCATTGTACTTTTCTGAATTCCTGGAGAGCTCTATTTTAACTCAGGCCTTGTTCATTTACACCTCCAGTTTCTTCAGTAGTGTCACTTGAATAACTCTGCACTGAAGTATTAGGTACTAGATTCTTACCAGTCAGTCTGATTAGAGAATGAGATAGAAGTCTTCAGCTGCTTATTTAAAATACAGATTCTTTTCTACCCAAGCCACAGCCTATTTACTAAAGAGACCTTGGAATCTGTATTTTCAGTTAGCACTTGAGCCTTTGGGCCCTAAAATTTGAGGATAATTTCACCTAGATGATTAAAATTTGACTTTTAAGTAGGGAAATTTACCATGATTGGGCATAAGTGGATATGAGTCTCAAGTGCAATGTTTGTTGATACTCATATTGTCCTATCTCCCTATCCTTTTCATAACCTTGCTTTTATTTTTCCTTCCACTTGATGGTTGAGAAAAAATCCTGCATGTGGACAGGAGCCAGCTATTACTGATAAAGGAAGGGTTGAGTTTCTCATTACAGGTTTGCCACCTGTACTGTAGATGTTAGGAAAGAGATAACTGTGGGTAGTTATAGTGAGGAGTGGTGAGTATGCCTGGCTCAGTTCTTACAAAAGCAATAGTGATAATGCATTCCTTACAAACTTTTTAAAAGGTACTGACGGTGTATGATATTTTTTTGTGTTTCATTTTATATAAACAACATCTGCCAGTTTGTAGTACTTCCAAACAGCTATATCATTCTGACTTTCTGTAATGGAATATGATAGCATAAAGGATAATACAGTTAATGAATATAATATTTGCATCAGGACCTTCAAATTAGTTGTTAATCACAGATAAATTTTGTCCTTTTAAAAGTGACTGTGTTAAAAATTTTCACCAGAAATTTCTGTCAGTGAAGCTCAAAATCATTTATTTTTTACATTTGAGAAATATACTACATTCTTCCTTTATATCCAGAGCTTTTGTCTCATATCTGTAGGTAAACTGTATATACCTGCAAATTATATGAAAACAAGCGTACAAATGTCCTGTTGTTGTTGTTGTTTTCTTTTGCTTTCTGAGTAAATCAAAACAAAAAAACCTTAGAAAAGTGGTACATTTTGAAAATGTAGTTATCCATTCATTACTTACTAATGGTCAACCTGAGTTTTGTCAGCATATGACTTTCACCCAGATTGCAGTTCAGTTCTTTCAGAATTCCCAGCATTCATTTTTAATTCTAATTTAATTTCATTTATTTTTTTATGTGTATAGGTGCTTTGCTTTCATGATTGTCTAAAAACCACAGTACATGCACAGTGCTCTAGAAATGTAGAAAAGGCTGTCAGATCTGCCTGCAACTGGAGTTCTAGACAGTGTTGAGCTGCCATGTGGGTGCTGGGAATCAGACCTAGGTCTTTTGGACGTACAAGCAGTGCTCTTCATCACTGAACAATCTTTCCAGACCTCCCTCCCTCCCTCCCACTTTTCTTTAAGGTGGGAGCTAACTGATAGTACAGGCCATACCTTTCTAAATGGTGTGTTCTCTTCCCACCCCAAGCTGAGAAGTTGCTCTTCTGTGACAGATTTTTATTTTCAGGGGCTCTTTTGCAAAGAGTTACCCATAATTTACTTTACTTTAGAACACCAGTATTAATGCATGTAAAAGTAGTAACCATAGAAATACAGTTGCTTTTTAACCTCCCCATGTGTGTGTGTGTGAGAGAGAGAGAGAGAGTGAGAGAGAGAGAGAGAGAGAGAGAGAGAGAGAGAGAGAGAGAGAGAATTAGATACATTTATGCATGCGTGTGAACTTTTATCCTCTCTTTATGTAGCAGGATTAAGTGGATTAATTTACTAGATGTTAGCCTTTGTCGGGTTCTTACCTTTTCAGCCTTATTTCATAAAAACAAGAGCAACTGTTTTAGTGTAAGTGAGCCACTTGCTTGATTTGCTAAGACCTGGAGGATTCATCACCCTGGTACTATGGACAGAGACAAATACAGTGGCTTGAGAGGGGAATTTAGCTCCTTGTAGATAGTAATCTGGCATAACCAGAGAGGAAAGACATTTCTGGCCCTGAGCATCATTGTAGTTATACTTTTCCAGGTTTACTCTTTGAAGTGCATTGTCTGGAGTGTTAATAACTACCACAATCTCATTCTACATAGGAGGCAAAAACTGGAAATAGCACACAGCATTTATCCTCCTGCAACCAGAGCTTTTAGAGTAGAAACCTAAAAGCCCTAACATGCTGGGCTCGGCCACTGGTCCCCAAATACTAGTTACAGAGACAGAAATTTAAAGTAGAGATGTGTTCAATGTGGTTATTTTGAGAAGACAAACTAGGAAGGGGGTACAGTGACCCTCTTTTTTGAAGAACCTCACAGGAACATTAGATTTAGAGAACAAGGTTCCTGGCTGACATTGTCTCTGATCAGGTCTTGAAAAGTGATCTCAGAAAGAAGCTCTTACTCCCAGAGAGGCTGAAGGGATTCGGATAATGATTGCTTCCATCTCTGGCTGAGGCAGTCAGTCCTAGACCATTGGTCCTACTTTATTTGGGAGGGGCCTTTATTTTATACAGGAATAAACTGACCAGAAGATACCTCTTTAAGCCAAAATAAGGGAGACAGAGAAAACAATGGCAGCAATATTAGCTTTTCATCCTGTTTCACGACCTGTGGGCTCGAGTGAGGAGTCAGTGATTTTTGGCAGAAAAGGTTTCCAGATCCCTGCTTTACTATATCTCCTGTAGGAAACCTTATTTATAGGACTGAAACTAGGTGCTGAGAAATACTAACTTTTCTCTTTTTTGCCCATGAACCAAGTTGAAGGAGAGGATGCTATTCCTTGAAAGGAACAGAAGCCACAGTCCTCCTCTTAGGCCCCAGTACAGCATCTAGCACCTCACAGAATTTTTTTAGTGACTTTACAGCTGTTGTGGTTGAGTTTAATGGTGATTCTCTTGGTTGTCTGTAGCAGTGCTATGATTATTTTAGTTACCTAAGGAAGAAAAGTAGAACCTCCAAACTCAAAGAAAGGCTCTTAATTGTCAGCAACAATGTGGCCACTGGCTGCAGACACAGCTCTACACTGCTTCCCTGGAGTAGCCTTAAGAACAGCTCCTAAGTTGTTCTGGTGAAGCTTGGGCTACTTGACCTTGCCGCAGAAAATAATTTTAGACCAGTCAGTATGAAGCAGTGTTGGAGCTTATTAAAAAGAGAGTTTAGTATGATTTAGGTACAAGTTTTAATAGATGCCAGAGAAAGGGTAAAACAAACCCAAGTGTGGGTATGGGCTTTTGGGGGAGGCATGTTTAAACATCTTTATAATATCCATATATATGATTTGAGTGGCTTCTAAAGTTATTGATACTACTTGACAGCTCCATTCAAACCTGCTCTGGTATAATTGTTCGTCTGCTGTTTTGCCTAGTGTAATCCAGATCACTATTCTTTGCAATAGAAAACGTCAAGGGCTTTCATGTGTCACACATTGGAATTGGTGAGTCATAGTTAATCTATATTCATGGAAATTCTAAAATCCTCAGACAGTGGTCTGGAATCATCAATTCTAATATATGAATCAACCAATACTTACTCAAGATGTTTGAGGAACATAAAATTATTTGTAAATGTCTATAGATAAGGGATTTAGTACCACATCATGTATTGTAAATAAAACTCCAACCTATAAAGTTTTACTAAAAATGAATCTTAAATTATTATTATTTATGCATGTCTCTTATATCTGAGGTGGGGGCATGGTAGATGAAGGGAGTCAGAGAGGGGAGAAATGCTTTCCCTCACTAAGGCACTGAGTGGGAAAGCCACAATTAGAGAAAGTGGAGGCCACATTGTCCCCAGTCTCTGGGACTAAGCCTCAGATTTCTCTAGCCTTGAGGAACAAGAAACCCCTACCCTGGAAAGAGTACTCTGCCAGATTGTCTTGCCTGCACTTGTGGAGAGCACAAGAGTTCCTGGAAATGGAATTCTTGTGCTCTCCACAAGTACAGGCAAGACAATCTGGCCATCCTGCCCTCTTCTTCTCCAAGCCCCTGTGACTCAGGATTGGAATTAGGTGGAGAGGAATTAGGATGGCTTCATCCTTACAGGTCCAGTCCTGCCACTCCAGTCTTTCTAACTCAGAAGCAGCCAAAATCCAGAGGTCATGAATGTAGGACAAGGCTTTGGTCCTAAAGTCTACTCTCCTAGAAACCTAAATAGTCAAAGTGAGACCCCACAAATCAAAAGATAAGATTATTTTTTTCAATTCCCTAGTAGCAACTGAGCGTGCCCCCTCCCTCCTCTCTCTCTCTCTCTCTCTCTCTCTCTCTCTCTCTCTCTCTGTGTGTGTGTGTGTGTGTGTGTGTGTAGTGTGTTTCATGTAATACTACTTGCGTGATCACCCCAATCTAGAAAGCCTGTGCCTTCAAACTTCAGCTTAGATTTAGAATGAAGGCTCTGGGAGGGTCAGTATCACTGACAGAAACTCCACATGCTTGGCATGGTGCCCCAGGCCTTGTGTTACTCCAGCCTGGTCATTCATCCCTCTTACAAAGACTCTATGGGATCTTCAGCCTGTGGTATAGTAGATATCCTTTCTTCCTGCTCCTACTCTTCCTCTTCCTTCTCCTTCTTTTCCTTTTCCTCCCTTTCCTCTTTCATAGTTACTGGGGGTCTTCTAGGGGGTGATTTCTCCTAATATCAAACTAGATAAAGGTAAAAAGTGCCCAGGTGGCCATCGTGAGAGGTCAAGCCATCAAGGGATGGAGTGGTAGTCAAGGGTGGTGGGTTGTGCTGTGTGGTGCATCATCCTTGTGGCACCTCCAGGCAGTTCTGGCCCTTAAAATGGTGCTAAAGGTGTTCCTTGTTGCTGCAGGTGTTCTTTCTTTGGCAAAAGCCTTGTGGCACAGGGAGCACTTATAGATTTGCCTCATGGATTACCGAGTGACAGACTGGACACTCTTGGGGCATCTGTGAATTTATGCACCAGTTTGTCTTGGCCACCTAGGCCTGGTGCCAGCAATTCTGGTGTAGGGAACTTAGGTAAGCTATCAAGTCAATGGTATCTTCATCTGAACCCACTCCTCTGGTAATAGTGGAGGCTTATTCCCTGGGCTTGGGTATACCAAGCTCCTTTTCTTTTTCTTCATCCTTCAAAGACATCATAGTTCAGGGGCTCCTCAGGAGGTGAGGACTGTAGTTGTCTCCATGCTTATCGCCCTGTTTCACACTCTACTAACCACCTCCTCTTCTCCATAGCTCAAGGTATGAGTGAATACTGTGTGCCTCAGTGCCCCCCTGGGTTTGAAGAAAAGCTTCTCAGGGCTTGCAGCTGCAGCAGGCAACAGGTAGAAGTGGTGGTAGGAGAGGCACCTGTGGAGGGCTGTCTTCATCACTGGGCATTCCTGAGGTTGAGGTTATGCTGGTGGCTAAGCCAAAAGCCTCCGAGTACTGTCATCCTTCTCTGGGCTGGAGGCCTCTAGCCCACTGCCTTGTAGAATCACCATGCAGGGAGCAATGACACAGGGGATTTCCAGTGTGTAGGAAGCTTGGAGTACAGCTGGCATGTTGCATTACTGGGAGTCAGTGTGACTGTGTAGGCACATTCAAGTAGGCTGCCCAGTGCCTCAGGCCTACAGAGTCCCACAGACCTCTGCTCCTCCAGCATCTGCTTCTCTCTTCTCTTTCTCTTTCTCTCTCTCTCCCTCTCTCCCTATCTCCCTCTCTCCCTATCTCCCTTTCTCCTTCTCTCCCTCTCCCTCTTCTCCTCTTCTCTCTTCTTTCTCTCTTTCTCCTTCTCTCCCTCTCTCCCTATCTCCCTCTCTCCCTCTCTTCCTCTGTCCCTCTCTCCCTCTCTCCTTCTCTCCCTCTCTCCCTCTCCCCCTCTCTCCCTCTCCCCCTCTCTCCCTCTCTCCCCCCGCCTCTCTCTCTCACTGGCAGCCAGCATAGCCTTATAGGTGCTATACTCAAGACCCTGATGGTAAGGCTACTAATTGAGGCAGCTCAGGAGCTCACTGCTATCTATAGTCTGGGAATGGAATTCCAATCATGTCTCCTCAGGGCTTCCAGTCTTTCTCCTCAGTTGGAGAGGCACCCAGTGTGGGAAGAAGCATGACCCTTGCCAGACGTTGCAGCTTGGGGCACTGCTCTGGTCTTGATCACAAGTCTCACCACACCTTGCTAGGAGGGGTCTCCTCTTCCTCTACCTTTTGCCTTCTCCTGGTGCCTTCCCCTTCCGTAACAGCAGAACTCTTCATTCACCTGGCTCCCTCCACCCTCCAAGGCCCTGTCCTGCTGTCTTACTGTGCCCCCTTGCTTTCTCCCCATCCTTCCACCCCAATCTTCCCCCAACCCTTAGCAATACCCTCTGTCACTTTCTGGTTTTTCATCAACCCCCTTCCCCTGCATCCCCTCCCTATACCCAGTAAGGTCCTAAACTTCCACCTCTTCCAACAACTAGTTCCAGCAGGGAGCATATGGGTCCCTGCCTCCTTTTCTCCCCTTCCTCTGAGCTCCTACTAGGCTTCCTGAGCTTTCCCCATCCTTTCCTTTTCCTTTCCTTCCATCTCCAGTTACCTGCAGTGATTGCCCCCCCTTTTCTGCTTTCCACCACTATCTCCTCCAGTCCACCATCACCTATAGAATTTTAATAAACAGCCACCCTAAAAAACAAATAAGTATAAAGATAAGATGTTTAAAATACCAGAAGATGGTTTTCCAGTGAATGAGCTCAGACAGTTCTGGACTAGGAAAATTCAGCATCTGTGAATTCGAATTGTGGTCCTTTTTCACTTATTCACACAGTGATGTTTATGATGCTGGTGCTTGTGTTTGGGTGCTGTTGTAACCTTTCATAATTGGTCTTGTATTTAAGTTGTAGAATACAGTGATTTAATTGATGCTGCTTTCTTGTAGTCACTATTTTGTATTGAAGGCTTGGTAGATATTTTTACTAGGTATCTTGTATAGAGAATGTTGATATTTCTGAATAGCAACATTTTTTAGAGTTAATGTACAGAATCTATAGTTTTAATTTTTTTAGGACAGTACTCATTTGCTACATGAAGCTATTAGTACAATTTAGATTTCAGTTCTCACTCATTAGCCTCATAAAACTGCTCAATAGTTACTGGTGAGTAGAGGGTGCCTAAAAAAAAAACAGGGATTCACAAATTTTCATATTTCACAGAATATTCTTCAGTACAGTACTATTCTAGAATATAGAAATTCATTAAATATTTTATGTATTTCTACTTAATTTTTAGTGAAGAATGAAAGATAAAGTAAGATAAAGAAGAATAAGAAACATAGAGGAAGGGTTGTTTCCATGCTATTTATTATTATTACTCTTACTATTATTATTATTATCATCATCATTATTTATTCAGTTATTTATCAGTTCATGGCTTTGAGTATGACTGAAGTATATGCTAATTATCAGTCCAGCAGTGTAGAAGACATGGCTGTCTGCCATGGGTCCATCATTAAGTAGATCTTGGGTATGCTCATGATGACACTAGACAACAGTATTTATAGAATATCTGCTTCTACATATGTTTCATCCCCGGAATTTTTAACACATAAATGCAAAACCTCTAATTTCTTTTTTAAGATTAGAAGAAGGTCCCCAGTGGAAGAGTTAGAGAAAGGACTGAAGGAGCTAAAGAGGTTTGCAACCCAATAGGAAGAACAACAGTATCAACCAACCAGAAATCCCTCCCCAGAGCTCGCAGGAACTAAACCACCAACCAAGGAGTACACATGGAGGGACCTGTGGCTCCAGCTGCATATGTAACAGAGGATGGCCTTGTTGGTCATCAGTGGGAAGAGAGGCCTTTAGTACTGTGATAGCTCAATGTCCCAGTGTAGGGGACTTAAAGGGCAGGGAGGTGGGAGTGGGTGGGTGAGTAGGAGAACACCCTTAATAGAAGCAGGGGCAGAGGAGAAGGTATAGGGAGTCTCTGGGGGGATAGAGGGAAAGGAGATAACATTTGAATTGTAAATTAAGAAAATATCCAATTAAAAAAAAGAAGGAAACATTAGAGAGACAAACTGGTATGAAGCAAAAGCATAATACATTAAAAATCCAGAAAGTATTATTTTCTTCCAAATTTGACTACTTATTTCATCCTATATAGACCTTGTAATCAAAGAAAAATTCACTGTGGAAACAGTATTTCTTATAGAATTGTTTCTAAATCTATGTAATATTTCAAGCAACATTTAATATTCATAACATTTATAGAATGTACCATTTTTATTTTTGCTGGGAGGGGGAAACAGCTAAAAATATCGTGTATTTACTATTGGAAGAATCCAGCTTATTAGGCATGTCATTATTTTAGATTAATGCAGAGTTTAAATATTGGGAAAGTATATTTGTTGCAATTATGTTTAGATGGTAAAAATTTACCCAAAGACTATGGTTAATATACAATCATGTGCAAAAGCACACAAGTGAACCATCATTTGTCATGTATGTCTAAATATATTTTGTGTTGTTCCTTGAAATCAAAGTGTCCAGTTTCTGTGCATAACTCTTCAGAATCGTTTTCTGTTTGGGGTCTAACCTAGAGCTTAGATTAATTATTTTGAATAGACTTTGTGTACAGCTATTACCTTTCCTACACACAATGTGCTTATTTCTCACTAATGTGGAATAAGACTTTGTACTTAATCTGCTAACCAGAAAGGGTAGTAAAAATGTCTGTCTTGAAGAGTACATCCATCTGCTTTGAGGTTGACCCTCATGTTGAAGTTGGCACACATACAGTATGGTCTGAGACTTACTCATTCACCAAACCCTTCTTCAGCATGCTTTTGGACTTTTCTTTTGAGAATCATTCATTTGGATGATGCCCTGAATTAACACACTGCATAACAAATAAAATGTTACATAAATATAGACCATCAGAATATTTAGTGTACTTAGTTATATAAAAACATACTAAAGGTGATTTTACCTGTGAAGTAAAATTCTACAGAATTATTGAACTACTTTTTCTTCTTTTGTAGTGTATCCTCTCTTGGAAACCTTTAATCACAATTTAGAATACTACCACTAAGTTAAAATGATTTAAGTAACAGTTGTGGACTGATCCACCTGAAAATTAAAATTGCCAGTCTTCCTGGAATTAACATAAGATTTATTAATAATAAGAATATATTAGTACTTTCATAGGTAGTATTCAAAGAAGTAATATCAAGTGTCTGTAGGCTTTTCAGAAGTTATCGTCTGGGTAAAAAGTTCTCCTTTACTGATAAAGTTATATATTTTCATATTGGTGTTACTATGTATTATATATCAATTTCTTCCAATTCTGTACCTAATAATATTGTTGTTTTATTTAAATGAAGGTGTCTTTGGAGCACATATTAGGCTAAACTCTTAAAAGAATTGGATAATTTGATATTTTGGAAAATAAAATATTTGTGATTGTTTTGAATGGCCAGCCTCTATAATGTTCTAAGTCATTTTTTCATTGTCTTTGCAGCTATGAAGTCTTACACTCCATATTTCATGCTCCTGTGGAGTGTTGTTGGAATAGCAAGGGCTGCTAAAATCATCATTGTGCCGCCAATTATGTTTGAAAGCCATTTGTACATTTTCAAGACACTAGCATCCGCCTTGCACGAGAGAGGCCATCACACTGTGTTCCTCCTCTCAGAAGGCAGAGACATTGCCCCATCTAATCACTACAGCCTCCAGCGATACCCAGGGATCTTCAACAGTACCACCTCAGATGCTTTCCTGCAGTCAAAAATGCGGAATATTTTTTCTGGGAGATTGACAGCAGTTGAACTGGTTGACATACTGGATCACTATACTAAGAATTGTGACATGATGGTTGGCAATCAAGCCCTAATCCAGGGTTTGAAAAAAGAAAAATTTGACCTGCTACTGGTTGACCCCAATGATATGTGTGGATTTGTGATAGCCCATCTTTTAGGCGTTAAGTATGCTGTATTTTCTACTGGCCTTTGGTATCCTGCTGAGGTAGGAGCGCCAGCTCCTTTAGCTTATGTCCCAGAGTTTAACTCACTCCTCACAGACCACATGAACTTCCTGGAAAGGATGAAAAATACTGGCGTTTACCTCATATCCAGAATTGGGGTTAGCTTTCTGGTTCTCCCAAAGTATGAGAGGATAATGCAGAAGTACAACCTGCTCCCTGCAAAGTCCATGTATGACTTGGTTCATGGGTCCAGCCTATGGATGCTGTGTACTGACGTAGCACTGGAGTTTCCAAGACCCACGCTGCCTAACGTTGTGTACGTTGGAGGAATCCTAACAAGGCCGGCCAGCCCACTGCCAGAAGTAAGGTTTGCTGAACTCCTTGGTAATTTTTCTTTTAACTATGAGGGCCAATTTTTATTCTCATAGAAAATGTATTGGTTAGTATCACATTAAGAGCCCATAGCTGATCAGCTCTCTTTATCTGTGGATCCTTCACTCCCTGGAATTCATATGTTTTGGTGAGTGTATCTGTAATATCCAGAGGCTCTTTGTCCTGTGGAATCCAACAAATTGAATGGTAACTAGATTTTCAAGTAATAACTATAGTCTATGAGTTGAATATACTTAGCTGTGTAGCTCTAGTAAGCATATCTTATTTTGCTTTTAATTAAACACTCTGTTCTTCACAAATAGTATGTTGAGTTCTGTGTTTAGTAAACTCAGTAAAAATTGAAAGAATAACTGTACTTGGGCATTCAGAATTACTGATCCTTGTAGAGCTTTAAAGAGAGCAGTAAAACATATTTATAAAATTTTTCTTACCTTTCATCTGGAAGGCATTTAGCAAAAGTTTCCATTGAAGTTTTTAAGGTAAAGAAATTTTTCTGCTAAAATATATTTTCTCTGAAAAGCATTTATTGGGAACTTATGACTAGAACATTTCCATCCTATAGTTGAAATGAGCATTAATTTCACAGTAGGAAAACAACTAATTTAAATTAATAATAAATGTAACATGCCCTAATGCAGTTTAATTTGAAAGACGGAATTAATGGTACTTTAAAAGCATCCATCTGCTCAAACATGCATTCTTTTTGCTAGTTGAACCATCAACAAAATTATTATTCTTTAGAAATCTCTTTTCCATCCTACTTTGTTTTAATTAGCTACTTAAACTAGCATAGATCACTTACATATGTATTAAAATTTTTTTCTCACTTCAGGGTAGCTCCGTGCTTGTTACCACTTATAACAGTATTAGAGCAAATTAAATTACGTTTTACTCTCACCTCTGAAAATAGATACCTTCACAAATGGTTGGTTTCCATTGTGGACCATAATACAGAATTCTGTGAGGCCCTCAATGAAGAGAAAACCCAGATTGTCTGGGTTATTACATAAAACTGATATTACATAAAAATGATCCCCACATAGTATTTTCTTGTAGTGACTAGAATGTATATGTGAGACTTTCTGAGATAGCCATTTGGGTGATACTTAAGAGATAACCTGGTATAGTCTAGGTAACATGAAAGCACAGAAGAAGCTAGCTTTGTGGACAGTAGAGTGTTAGCAGCTTGAACTGCTGAAGCCACTGGAGTGTCAAAGACACAGCTGTACTCTTTTACAGCTGTAGAGGATGAGAATTAACTTTAGGTTGTCTTTGCCATTCATGAATTTGTTTGACTCTGATTTCAGTCCTTAGACATTCCCCTATCAGTGTCACCTTGTGACATATCACTCTTCTTCCTAAAGATAGTTAAAGTCAGGTCTTAGAAGCAGCTTCTCCTGTCAGCCAGCACTTGCTGGCATCCACAATAGTGTCTGGGTTTGGTGATTATATATGGGAAGGATCCCTAGGTGGGGCAGTCTCTAGATTGTCTTTCCTTCAGTCTCTGCTCCACACTTTGTCTCTGAAACTCCTTCCATGGGTATTTTGTTCCCCCTTCTAAGAAGGATCGAAGTATCCACACTTTGGTCTTCCTTCTTTAGTTTCTTGTGGTTTGTGGATTGTATCTTGGGTATTCCCAGCTTCAAGGCTAATATCCACTTATCAGTGAGTGCATACCATATGTGTTCTTTTGTGATTGGGTTATCTCACTCAGGATGATATCCTCCAGATCCATCTATTTGCCTAAGAATTTTATAAATTCATCATTTTTAATAGCTGAGTAGAACTCTATTGTGTAAATGTACCACATTTTCTGTATCCATTCCTCTGTTGAGGGACATCTGGGTTCTTTCCAGTTTCTGGCTATTATAAATAAGGCTGCTATGAACATAGTGGAGCATGTGTCCTTATTACATGTTGGAGCATACTCTGGGTATATGCCCAGGAGTGGTATAGCTGGGTCCTCAGGTATTACTATGTCCAAATTTCTGAGGAACCTCCAGACTGATTTCCAGAGTGGTTGTACCAGCTTGTAATCCCACCAGCAATGCAGGACTGTATGTCTCCTGAGAGGCTCTGCCAGTGCCTGACAAATACAGAAGTGGATGCTCACAGCCATCCATTGGACTGAGCACAGGGTCCCCAATGAAGGAACCAGAGAAAGGACCCAAGGAGCTGAAGGGGTTTGCAGCCCCATAGGAGGAACAACAGTATGTACTAACTAGTAGCCTCAGAGCTTCCAGGGACTAAATCATCATCCAAGGAGTACACAAGGTAGGACTCATGGCTCCAGCTGCATATGTAGCAGAGGATAGCCTCGTCAGTCATCAGTGGGAGGAGAGGCCCTTGGCCCTGTGAAGGTTCTATGCCCCTGTGTAGGGGAATGCCAGGGCCAGGAAGTGGGAGAGGGTGGGTTGATGGGCAGTGGGAGGGGGGAGGGAATACGGGATTTTCGGAGGGGAAACTAGGAAAGGGGAGGACATTTAAAATGTAAATAAAGAAAATATCCAATAAAAAAATAAAAGAAGCAGCTTCTCGACAATTTAGTGAGCAGCTCTGTCTTTTCTTTAACGTTGTCGTTTATAATGTCGCAGACATTACTTTGCTCATTCCGCAGCTTCAGCATTTCCCAGTGAAAACAGTCCATCACTTTTGCTCTGAGTACTTTCTTTGTCTCCTCACTCTTGATCTGCTGATTGTTCTTCTCCCTCTTTCAATTTCTGTGCATATTTCTAGAGTTGCATCAACTTGAACAACCAACTGTAGGTATATGAGAGCATTTTATGCTGCCTTTTTGTGTGCACTCTGTCTTTATTAAAATACGTAGAATAGGTGCATTTTTCAATGATCTGAGCTCATTGTTACTACCTTGGTTCCCTCTGTTCATATCTTACTAGCTTGAATATTGCATTTCTTTTTGTATTCAAAATACAATTACGTATTTTATGTATATAGACCTTTTGGCACATATAGATCTGTGTCCTATATGCATTAATTACAGATGAAGTGGTACTGGGAATTGGATTATGGTCCTTTGGAAGAATGGTCAGTGCTTGTATCCACTATCTCTAGTCCATCTTATTTCTTGTAAAAAACAATTTTACTGGATTTTCTTGAACCTTACCTAATGTAATAATCAAAATGGTTTTAGACTTAACTTCTTAACACTGACTGACCTACTTTATGAGCTTATCATTTCTTTTTTCTTCATTGGGTTTTCTGCAGTGATTATAGTGAAATTGTTCTTCTATTTAGCAGCAATTTCTTGTGTCTATTGATTTGGCCACACATATAGTTGAACATACATGGCATATGTTATATACTGTTATGTGATTAGTAGCACGGGGGGATAGATTCTCAATGCTGGATTAGTCTTTCAGTGTATTATCTATAGTATGAATATTTTGACAAATGTATATCTTACACTTTTTGGTTCCCTTTACTCTGTGGAAGTTTTATATGCTTATAGAATATGTCCTCCTGAGATATCTGTAGCTGATATCTGAGATAAGCTATACAATAGTATCATAAAAGTTAATGAGATTCTCAGGTGTTCACAGTGTTACAAACATGTTTATGACACTAAGCTAAGAGGGTCCAGCAAATGGCTGGTGAGAAATGTTATTCAATAGTAACTATCCAGCTGTTGATTGCCTTCATATTGTAGACTGAGAGCATATTTCATTTTCTAGATGTCTGGAAATGTTTTGACACTAAGATTTGTATTTTGTAGCATGGGAGGAAGAAATAGAATAAATTCTAAAAGATGTTATTCAAAACCTTTATGATCTTTGAGTATGTAGAAATTACTGTGCGTGGACCAGTTCCATTCAGTAAATTTTTCTGTCATCAAAATAGAGATTAGACAGAATAATTCATTCATGTGTCAGATAGATTTAAAGAGTTTGAATGACTCATTGAAGGCCAGAGTCTGGCAATCCACTTGTAGTATAGATTGCTGTGTTATTGATTAGTTTGTCAAAGTGACTATACACTTTGTAATTCACATTTATCATTTACATGTGTAAGTGTGTACATGACTGTATATAGACTACTGTTTCTTCAGTGTAATTTGATATCGGTGGTTTTGAGTGCTTAGTATGAGAACCAGTTGAAACTACTTGTACTCTTATGTTTTTGAGATTCTACGTTGATCATAGATACAAACACAGATAAAGTTTAAATAGTAAAATGTTGTGTTGATATAGTGTGAAAAAATTGTTTACCTGGATATCCAAGTTATTCAAGAAGTTAGAAATGTGGCCAGAGAAATCACCTCTGTTAGACCATCAGTGCTTGGCTGTCCACAGTAGGGCTGTAAATTCTAGATGAAGGGGAAGACATCTAGTTTAGATCACATCCTCACCCAGAGTTATCTGCTGGTATTATGAGTCGGTAGAAAACATGGATGCCAATTTCTAAAAGATAGTTTGCATTTGCCTAGAAAGAGCTCTTTGAACAGAAGTCTACTTAAACGGTTCCTTTAATATTAAACATAAATGAAATAATGACATACGGAGTGAATACAGCTTGTAGTATTTTTACTGGATGCTATAGACATGCTCATTTTGGGAGGCTATTATTAACTTGAAATGTTTCCTATGACAGCTTTATATGTTTTATCATTGGAAGCAGTTGTCTAGCTCTGCCAGACTGCTGATATCTGTTAATTTTCAGCTTCTACAGTACTGCGTTCTAACAGCATCTAAGTATTCGACCCTCACTGTGAGTTTGACAAATTTTGTGTTTCTTTAACATGAAAGTGGATACCTCAAATGGTGTCATTTTTGTACCCTGAATGTGTGAACAGTATCAAGCTCGCAATAGATCTTTTATATTAGGTAAACCCAGTAGAAGTAGCTACCAAAAAATATGATTATTCTCTGAGGTACCACATTTTCTGTATCCTTTCCTCTGTTGAGGGACATCTGAGTTGTTTTCCAGTTACTGGCTATTATAAATACAGCTATGAACATAGTGGAGCATGTGTCCTTATTACATGTTGGAGCATCCTCTGGGTATATGCCCAGGAGAGGTATAGCTGGGTGCTCTGGTAGTACTATGTCCAATATCCAGAGGAACCTCCAAACTGATTTCCAGAGTGGTTGTACCAGCTTACAGTCCCACCAGCAATGAAGGAGTGTTCCTTTTTCTCCACAACCTCACCAGCATCTGCTGTCACCTGAGTTTTTTATCCTAGCCATTCTGACTGGTGTGAGGTGGAATCTCAGGGTTGTTTTGATTTACATTTCCCTGATGACTAAAGATGTTGAACATTTCTGTAGGTGCTTCTCAGCCATACGGTATTCCTCAGTTGAGAATTCTTTGTTTAGCTTTGTACCCCATTTTTTATAGGGTTATTTGGTTCTCTGGAGTCTAACTTATTGAGTTCTATGTATATATTGGATATTAGCCCTCTATCAGATATAGGATTGGTAAAGATTTTTTTTTATTTTTTATTAGATGTTTTCTTTATTTACAGTATCTCCTTTCTCAGGTTCCCCTCCAAAAATAAAATAAAATAAAATAAAAAACTAAAACAATTCCCTCTTCCCTCCCCCCTCACCTTGCTCACCATCCCATCCCCTCCTGCTTACTGGCCCTGGCATTCCCCTACACTGGGGCATAGAACCTTCACAGGACCAAGGTCCTCTCCTCCCATTGATAACTGACTTGGCCATCCTCTGCTATACACATGCTGCTGGACCATGAGTCCCCCTTCCCAATTTGTTGGTTGCCTTTTCGTCCTATTGACAATGTCCTTTGACAGAAGCTTTGCAATTTCATGAGGTCCCATTTGTCAATTCTTGATCTTAGAGCATAAGCTATTGGTGTTCTGTTCCGGAAAATTTCCTCTGTGCCTATATGCTTGAGTCTCTTCCCCTCTTTCTTTTCTATTAGTTTCAGTGTATCTGGCTTTATGTGGAGGTCCTTGATCCACTTGGACTTGAGTTTTGTACAAGGAGGTAGGAATGGATCAATTTGCATTCTTCTACATGCTAACCTCTAGGTGAGCCAGCACCATTTGTTGAAAATGCTGTCTTTCTTCTACTCGATGGTCTTAGTTCCTTTGTCAAAGAGCAAGTGGCCATAGGTTTGTGGGTTCATTTCTGGGTCTTCAATTCTACTCCATTGATCTACCTGCCTGTCACTGTACCAATACCATGCAGTTTTTATCACAGTTGCTCTGTAGTACAGCTTAAGTCTGGGATGGTGATTCCTTCAGAGGTTCCTTTATTATTGAGAATAGTTTTGGCTATCTTGGGTTGTTATTCCAGATGAATTTGCAAATTGCTCTTTCTAAGTCTGTGAAGAGTTGAATTGGAATTTTGACAGGGATTGCATTCAATCTGTAGATTGCTTTCGGCAAGATGGCCATTTTTATTATATTAATCCCGCCAATCCATGAGTATGGGAGATCTTTCCATCTTCTGAGATCTTCTTCAATTTCCTTCTTCAGAGACTTGAAGTTTTTGTCAAACAGATCTTTTACTTGCTTAGTTAGAGTCACACCAAGGTATTTTATATTATTTGTGACTATTGTGAAGGGTGTTGTTTTCCTAATTTCTTTCTCTGCCTGTTTATCCTTTGTAGTGGAAGACATTGATTTGCTTGAGATAATTTTATATCCAGCTACTTTGCTGAAGTTGTTTATCAGGTTTAGGAACTCTTTGGTGGAATTTTTGGGGTTACTTAAGTATACTATCATATCACCAGCAAATAGTGATAATTTGACTTCTTCCTTTCCAATTCATATCCCTTCGATCTCTTTTTGTTGTCTAATTGCTCTGGCTAGGACTTCAAGTTCAATATTGAATAGGTAGGGAGAGAGTGGGCAGCCTTATCTAGTCTCTGATTTTAGTGGGATTTCTTCAAGTTTCTCTCCATTTAGTTTGATGTTGGCTACTGGTTTGCTGTATATTGCTTTTACTATGTTTAAGTATGGGCCTTGAATTCCTGATCTTTCCAAGACTTTTATCATGAAGGAATGTTAGATTTTGTCAAATACTTTCTCAGACTCTAATGAGATGATATATGGTTTTTTTCTTTGAGTTTGTTTATGTAGTGAATTATGTTGATGGATTTCTGTATATTGAACCATCTCTGCATCCCTGGGATGAAGCCTACTTAATCATGATGGATGATCATTTTGATGTGTTCTTGGATTCCGTTTGAGTATTTTTGCATCGATATTAATGGAGTACTACTCAGCTATTAAAAATAATGAATTTATGAAATTCTTGGGGAAATGGATGGATCTGGAGAATATCATCTTGAGTGAGGTAACCCAATCACAAAAGAACACACATGGTATGCATTCTCTGATAAGTGGATATTAGCCCAGAAGATCAGAATACACAAACCACAAGACCACAAGAAACTCAAGAAAGAAGGAAGACCAATGTGTGGATACTTCGTTTCTTCTTAAAAGGGGGAACAAAATACCCATGGAAGGAGTTGTAGAGACTAACTATGGATCAGAGACTAAAGGAAGGACAATTCAGAGATGTTCCACCTGGGAATCCTTCCCATATTCAGTCATCAAATCTAGACACTATGGTGGATGCCAGCAAGTGCTGGATGACAGGAGCCTGATATAGCTGTCTCCTGAGAGGCTCTGACAGTACCTGACTAATACAGAAGTAGAGGCTCACAGCCATCCATTGGACTGAGTACAGCGTCCACAATGAAGGAGCTAGAAAAAGGACCCAAGGAGCTAAAGGGTTTGTAGCCCCTTAGGACGAACAACAATATGAACTAACTAGTACCCTCAGAGCTTCCAGGGACTTAAACTTCAACCAAAGAGTACATGTGGTGGGACTTGTGGCTCCATCCACATATGTATAGCAGAGGAAGGCCAAGTAGGTCATCAATGGGAGGAGAGGCCCTTGGCCCTGTGAAGGTTCTATGCCCCGGTATAGGGGAATGCCAGGGCCAGTAAGCAGGAGGAGGTAGGGTGGTGAGCAGGGTAAGAGGGGACGGAAAAGGGGTTTGTTTTAGTTTTGGGTTTTTTTTTTCTTGTTTTTTTTTTTTTTTTTGGATGGGATCCTGGGAAAGGAGATAGTGTAAATAAAGAAAACATCTAATTAAAAAAAAAAAGATTATTCACTGATGGCTCAATGTTAAAGAGTAAAAACACTGTCTGTTCCAAATTTATATCTACATATTATTTTGTAAAGCTACTAAAACTTCCAGACCAATTTATTTTAGTGAAGAAAAATAGGTATACTAATGATTTTAATTGAAAACACCCAAATGGTGAACTAAAATGTTTCTCTGCTCTTTCAAAATACACTCATAAAGAGGGTTGGTAATGAAAGAGACCTTTAGTTCCCGTCTGGACAGATGACTTTAGCTGATATGCTGCTCTTTAGGTACACCTCAGCAATATTTTATCTCCAGCTAAAGAATACTACTGTCCTCTTCATTTTACCAGTTCTGTGGATTGTTTTTTAAGTTACAGGAATACAGTCATGGAGAGGGCTACAGGAAAGAGGTGAGAAGGGAGTGTCAAAGACAGGGTCATGCTGCTCTTCTTATTATGCTGTCTGGTCATTTATCAGCACTGCCTTATGGAGAAAGGGACTTGAGTAACAGATTTAATAGATTAGCCTCCTGAGTAGTTTGAAAGACTATCTAGTTCCGAGCATAATGGAAGAAAGCAGTGTTTTTTCATAAACAGTATTCAGTTTCCATGGACTCACAATCTTTATGATTCCATTTGGTAATTAATTAAGGATTTAGGCTGTAATATTGCTACTGGTGTCCCTTTGGTAAATGGCTTGCTCAAGTTGCAGGTAACTGTTAAAACTGAGGCTGTTTTAATAATATCCTATATCAGCATCTGACCCTTTGTTATTGTTTTAAAGATTGAGATGGGATTATAGCCATTATATACCACATTGATTGAAATGCTAGGTTTTGTACATGTCACTTAGTCAAGATGTAAAAATCTCTGTCTCTAAGTTCCTAATATAGATTTTATATTAAGACATCAGTTTTATAAGATGTCTTCATACAGCTCTGTTGATATTTGGAAAACAGAAAGTTAAGGACCATAATGTTTGATGAGACTGCAGCTAAATTCTATTTGTGTTCATATGTTTTCCACAAAATGAGAGTTGGGAAGAAAATGGTAGATTCGTGTTTTTCCTGTGTTTTAAGTTGATCATAGCATTTTTGATATTTATTTTGTAGTTATAAGCCGGAAGAAGTTTACAATAATGCAGATCTATCAAGGAAGTAATTCAGGAATAGTGGGAGCCAACAGTAACTTACCATTTAATTCACTGATACATTTTCTGAGCAGTGTTGTAACATTAAATAAGCTATCCGTTGCTCCTTTAAGCATTATAAGTTAAAGGTATTTATTAACATGATATGAGATCCAATTATATATCCAGATTCCACTGTTTGCTGTTGATATCACATGATTTAGCATTACTTTTAAATCTCTTTCTCAGTGTCAGTCCTTAAACTGTTACTGTGCACTTGAGAATTGTTCAATTAGATATTGATCAAACACTGGCAGTGTTAAAGGAAATATTTTAACTGATATTTCTACCAGTGAAAGTAAAAAAAAATGTTGTTGAGACCATATGGTTGCTCTATTTTTCACATATCCTCATACCAAGCCAAACATTTCTAATTTTAAATTAAACTTGCTACTGTCAATGAATTTGATACATTTATTTCTTAGTGCATATTCTTAAATGAAAAGAATTATTTATTTTTCACTTTATATGTTAAATAATGTAACAGAAGTTTGTAATAGAGTTTGAAAAACAAGAAAATGCTACTTTTTTAAAATTTGGTTACAAAACCCAAAAGCAAGTATTTCCTAAATTTTCTTAAATGAGTCAATATGACAGTTGTACTTAGTAACCAGTCTTGTCAAATTTCTACTGCACTTATAGTTGACACAATTAAAAGAAAGCTCAAATTTACAATCACTGCCTCACAGAAATAACACATCTTTGATTATTTTAGAATGCAAAATGATTTTTGCTACTTCAGTACCTAGAAAGTTCAATTTATGTATCCACCAAAGAAAGGAAGGAAGGAAATGATAAGAGTTGAAACTGGGAAGAATAGCTTTAGATTCTGTTTCACAGCTCAGGCCTCCTTTCTAAATTTTAGACTAATACATATCCTTCCCCTTCAGCTCATATTTTAACAGAGTAGAGCAAGTTTGGGCTTGTGAAAAATCGGTATCACCAGTCCCTAACTACCTGCTTTTTGGCTGTGTTTGAGAAATACTTTATACTAAGTTCCCAGATACTATTCGACAATATTGTACCAAACAGAAAAGTGCAAAACATGACCTTTCCAGTAGGTGATGGTGCATTGTTTTAATGCCCTTGTTGCCATGTCTTCAGCTTTATTACTGCAAAGGCAGCAGTATCACATTAATGCACTTTGGTAGATGATAACCACCCATGGCCATACTTGATGGTGATAGTTGATGCACTTACTGTTGCTCTGCCAAGCTGTAACTACTGAAGCATTAAGTACTGTTGTCCCCATGGCAAGTCACAGAATTAATCTTAGGATAGCCATGAAATTGCAGGGTAAAGTGTAAATTTCTATGACTTTATTTTTATTCAGTCTATCTAGTAACCTATATCTGTTTTTCTTACAGAACTAGACTGAAAAAAAAAACAGTAAATGAGATTCATTGTCCTTAGGCCATCCAGAAGTGACTTCATAATAAACAGAAACTAAAACTTTCTAGAATAACTTAAGGATGGGGAGAGTAATGGCATGGTGCTTCATGGTGCTAAATTCTTTAGCTTCTGAGATGTGATCTGTGTTTTTTAAAGCTCCTCTCTGCTGCCTCCACACATGCCCATTTTCCTCTTTCTGTGCCTCTCAGTCCTGAGGGAGCTGAGGTAAATTTTATGTGGATTTATGATGTAGACAGGAATCCTACCCAGATTCCTCATTATATTCAAACTGATTATTTTAGTCCAGAAACCTTAGAAACAGTAAGTATATTTCTTTTTACTAAGATTAAGGGTACAGACTCATTAGCCAACCCAAAATTACATTATGAATTCCTGCATCCATGCAAGAATCTGTTTTTGTACTCTTTATATTCTCATTAACTCTTCAGGGTTGGTCACTTAGAGTCCTTTGATGTGCATGTCAGTACCCCCATGTAGATGACTTATTAAGTCTGGGATGTTCAAACAGATTGTTCAGGTTCCCTGGTGATCCAGCTATTGGTGGGGGAAGACAAACTACTTCTTGAGAAGCAGTGGTTCTTAACCCATGGAATCTGTGTATTCTTTACTGGTTTTGGATTAGAGACATTGTTTCTGTTAGATAAGGATTTTCTTTGTTTTTCTATACCAAAATGTGTATATATGCATCTAAATGTCAAGACCTAAACCCCTTATTTCACTCTTTGTTTACTGTTCTCTTTAAGCTTCTGTCCTTAATTTCTACTTTACAGGGAAAAGTGAAAATTTCTCTGGCTTTATTTTTATTCAGTCTATCTAGATCTCTATATCTGTTTTCTTACTGAAGTAGAGAGGGAACAAGGGTCTGTAGTTGACATAAATTATTGTATAGCACAGGATAGTCTCAACGTTGTGATCCTTCAGCCTCAGTCTCTTGAATGCTGGATGTATAGGCAGGAACCAGCATTCCTGGCTTACCAAGGAATAATTAGTAAAGCATATTTGCCTAATAGCATAGGTAGCTATTTGTTGGAATAATTTTTATTGGAAGATTAAAGTATTCTCATATGGCTTGGTTTTGATGGGGACTTAAGGAGAATTATTATGTTCCATTACAAGAAGGAAACCAATTGTCCTTTATAGATAATATTTTCCCTTTATTTCCTTCTGATTTTTTCATTTCACTCCTCGGATCTATACTATAGCTAAATAAACTTAGTGATGTTGACCTGTAGTTATAGTTCAATGAATATAGCAACTGCTAAATAAATACTTCTAGAATGGAATAGCTTTGCATACAGTCTCCCTGTTTTTGTATGTCTTTGATTTGTTTTGGTATTTGTCTGATATTTTGTTTGTTTTAGTCTGTTTTTATTATTTTTTTTTTGGTTTTTGTTTTTGTTTTTGTCTTTCTTTGAGAAAGGGAAAAAAGAACATGAAATTGGTTAGACAAGGAGGTTGAAAGAGTTGGGGGAGGGGAAAGAATTCAATCAAAATATATTGTAGAAAAATTTTTAAATAGAAAATAAAGTGATTTTAAAACTCTAATTACAAGTTGAAACCACTAAGAAACCAGGTATTTAGGAAAATAGGTATGCACCAAACTCTAGCAAACAATTTCATAAGTGTACCACTGCATTTCAAGATAGAGAGATTAATTCCAATTCAATAACAGTAAGTGATTTCAATACCCTACATTTCCTCATAAACAAATGATCTAGACAATAATAAATGGAGAGACAGAATTAAAGGGCATAATACATCAAATGGACCTAACAGGTACCTACTGAATATTAAGCCTCAAGCTAAAGAATATACTTTTTACTAGACCCCATAAAAGTTCCTCTAAAACGGACCAGAAATTACAACATAAAACAGATCTCAACAAATATAGAGAATTTGAAATAACTGAGTGTATTCTCTGTGATGACCATACAATTAAAAGAAATGAACAGCAAAGGAATTCCTAGTACATTGGTACTCAAACTGTGGGCATCTTACATATCAGATATTTACATTATGATCCTTAACAGTGCCAGAAATTACAGTTATGAAGTAGCAACAAAATATTTTATGGTTGGGTGTCACCACAACATGAGGAACTGTATTAAAAGGTTGCAGCATTAGGAATGCTGAGAACTACTATCTAGTACTTTAACAAATTCAGAGATACAAAACAAAGTACCTAATGATAGATGTGACAAAGGGATAATAAGAAAAATAATTTTATATTTTTACAACACAAAATTTTAGAGGCGCTTGAGAGTTATCTCAGGGGTTAAGAATGAGTACTACTTGATCCACTTGGATTTGAGCTTTGTTTGAGGACATAAGAAAAGATCGATTTGCATTCTTCTATGTGCTAACCTCCAGCTGGGTCAGCACCATTTGTTGAAAATGCTGTGTTTTTTCCACTGTATGGATTTAGCTCCTTTGTCAAAGATCAAGTGACCATAAATGTGTGGGATCATTTCTGGGTCTTCAGTTCTATTCCATTAATCTACTGCCTGTCACTGTACGAACACCATGCAGTTTTTATCACAATTGCTCTATAGTATACAACTTGAGATCAGGGATGGTGATTCCACCAGAAGTTTTTTTATTGTTGAGACTAGTTTTTGGTATCCTAGGTTTTTTGTTATTCCAGATGAATTTGCAAATTGCTCTTTCTAAGTCTGTGAAGAATTGAGTTGGAATTTTGATGGGAATTGCATTGAATTTATAGATTGATTTCAGCATGATGACCATTTTTACTATATTAATCCTACCAATCCATGAGTATGGGAGATCTTTCCATCTTCTGAGAAAGGGCCCAAGTAGCTGAAGGGTTTGCAGCCCCATAGGAGGAACAGCAATATGAACTAACTAGTACCCTCAGAGCTCCCAGGGACTAAACCACCAACGAAAGAGTACACATGGTGGGACTAATTGCTCCAGCAGCATATGTATAGCAGAGGATGGCCTTGTCAGTCATCAGTAGGAGGAGAGGCCCTTGGTCCTGTGAAGGTTCTATGCCTCAGTGTAGGGGAATGCCAGGGCCAGGAATCAGGAGAGGGTGAGTTGGTGAGCAGGGGGAAGGGAGAAGGAATAGGGGTTTTGTTCAGAGGGGAAACCAGGAAAGGGAATAACATTTGAAATGTAAATTAAGAAAATATCTAATAAAAAAAGAAAAAAGAAAGAATGAGTACTGCTCTCCTAGAGAACCTAAATGATTTCCAGCACCCACTTAGTAAAACAGTCTCAGGGAATCCAGTGTCCTCTTCTTGTCTTCAAGGGCACCTGTGCACATATTCTGTACACTCACAAAGACACACAGATCTACAAATAAATAAAAATAAAGATCATTCTTCTTTTTTTTTTTTTTACATTTTTTACTATACCTTTTGTTTGTTTGTTTGTTTTGTTTTTTTGTTTTTGTTTTTGGAGACAGGGTTTCTCTGTGTAGCCCTGGCTGTGCTGGAACTCACTCTGTAGACCAGGCTGGCCTCGAACTCAGAAATCCGCCTACCTCTGCCTCCCAAGTGCTGGGATTAAAGGTGTGCGCCACCACTGCCCGGCTAAGATCATTCTTCTTAAAAGAGAATTTTTAACACATATGAAAACACATGACATTTAATTGTTTTTAAAAAATTTATATCTCATCTTTGTATGATACAAAATAAGATTTTGTAAAATATTCACATTTTTTCTTTTAAGCTAAACTTCAGAATATAGGGAAATGTTTCAGTATTTTTTAAAATTTAACTTTATTTTGGTAAGTTTGAGATGTACATTTTATTTTTCTTGTAGTTATTGACATTTAGTTTTAAGTAAAAAGCTTGTCTATGAGATTTTTTTATTTTTATAGTAGTAATTAATGTGATGTGTAATTTGAACCACTTGCTGCTGTAAGGATGCTATTTTTACCAGCTGCGATGCGGTAGCCATTATAAAGAAGAAAGGTGAAGATGAAAGAACTTGCTCTGTATTTGCACGTATATGGCCTTTTCTCCCTCTCAGCTGAATGCCCAAACACCTCCTCTTAGTTTTCAAAGCAATAATGATGTTTGAAGATAAATGATATAGTTCATTACACTAGATTTGCTTAGGAATACATTTAAATACTTTTAAAAAATTATGATCTAATGGAATTCATACTGTGATTCAGCCTACTTGCAATTTCAACAGAGTAAGTTCTTAACCAAGAATTATATTCTATTTATCCCACATAAGTTTTAACTGAGATGAAAAATACTAATTAGCTTTATTCACATTGTATATATAATCTGTACTTACATTGATAACCCCAGGTCTTTCAGCTGAATGGGGCCTTAAAGCTTGGACATCCAGTATTTGACTATATTGTTCTTCCTTTGAAACAGCAGTATTAGGCACTACTGGTTACTACCAGTTCAGGCCTTACACAGCTGTGCATTTAGCATTTAATCATGCAATGAATTGCTAATGAGAAAATCAGACTGGACAAAGCACACCCAGTGAATCGGATACAATACCATTTTTGTTTGAGAAATATAAATAAATAATCTTCACACATTAGGGGTTTCATTAATAAGTATTTGTGCCTGGTGTGTAAAGTAGACAAATGTTAACAATTTATCTTAACCTACTATTAATAATTTATCAACATAATCCCTTCATAGAAATCCATGCTCTCTTTAAAACAAAACTAGCCTTAGCCATATTTCTGTCTGTGTTTGACCTTTACCTTCAATATTTTAATTTTCCTTTCTACAGCGTGCTCTCTTCCATGCCTGGAAAGTGTCTACTGATCTTCTCCCCTCCTTTCTGTCACTCCTTGAGAGAGTCACGGTCCAATAATCCTAGAGTAGCAACTTCACATCAGTAACTTTGTTGTGTCTCAGGCCTCCAGCTGCTGCACTGTCCCCTTCTTTCAGAAAAAGCACCCAATCTGTATCCGTGACTGCAATAAGTTCTAGCAAAAGGAACGTCAATTAACTTCATGGATTGCAATATGGTTAGGGCTGAGAACAACCTAATGTATTACCTTTTTACAAGTACTAAATATTTTATGCTGAAATTTGAGTTTGAATGACAGTGAGGCGTTGAGTCAGAACAATCAATACCAGCATTGTAATTAGGTTGAAAGGTAAATGGTAGGAGGTGTTGATTCAGGACAATTGGGTAGAATACTCAAAGTGTTCTTGATGCCAATATTTCTGACTGATCACAGGTGAGGTTATCCCTGCAATAATTGGAATTTATTGGAAGAGGTAAATTCTTAGCTTCTGCAGTTCACATTTGAGTCATTACAGAGCATTTGACCAGTGCATCTAACTTCCATTTAAGACTTGAGAAGAAAATAGGCCAAACACATGTAATATTGAGAAGCTATGTATGCAGAAAAGGCTGGTGTTGGTTTTTTTTTTTCTAGACCTTGGCCTTTATAGACTAGCTGGGCTTCATTAGTCGATACTGTCTGACCTGTGTTTTATAAACAAGATTGGGATCAGCTTAGGATGCAGGAGTTTGAGTATTAGGTCTACTACCAAGAACTACTTCATTTTCATGAGAAGTTTCTAGACCAAGGTCTTCATAATCAAAGAAAAATGCTGATTTTTGTCAACATTAAAAGCATTAGTTGAGGATCAGTTGACATGTTTGTACTTAGAAGTTTTGTAGCATTGTTATAAGAATGAAGGAGTACCACAGTGTTCTAATGGTAATTAACATTATTATTTAAATAAATATGTAGTATATCCTCAATGCAGATAGGCTGCATTTTTAAACAACATTTAGTGGAAAATAATCTAGAATTTAAGCATGTTTCTCCTACTAAGTCCAATAATAAACCTTTTTATAGAATTTTTATTTGTATTACAACTTAGAGCTAAAAATACTGAAAAGGCTGGATAAATGTTACACTATTTAGGAACTAGAATTGAGATCCCTGACTCACCAACCACTTTTAAGCCTTTTCACAGAATTAGCTTGCCTTAAATTGTAAATCTTCTAAATATCTGAGCTATTTTATTCCAAAACCCAGGAAAGATTAAAACAACAACCATAAAAAGGTGATATGCTGTAAGCAGAAAAAAAGGGACAACTTCTGTTCAGTTTAACTGTCAGAGGAGAGAAGCTCCTGGAAAAACAAAGAAAAATATACATGATTCAAAAGGACGAAGGCTCTTGGGCCATTTAGTGCCATTTAGTATCATAGACCCAGAGCAAAGCACTAAACACAGGTTATGTCCTGAACCTTGGAATTTTGGGCAACCAAGGAAGGGAGCACAACACACATTCTGAAGGACTCCTTCAATATTAGGTTGTAGTAGCTACTCTTTTTGTTGTTGTTGTTAATGTGGCAAAAGATCTGAGAAAAATAACCTCTAGAATGAAAACTTTGTTTTTCTCATATTTTGGGAGTAAAGAGCACTGTGGTGGCAGTGCCATTGTGGCACTAGTTTGAGGCAGCTGACCACATTGATTCTGTTGTCAGGAGAGGAGAAGTGTGAATGCTTGTACTCAGCTGAATTTCTCCATTTCTGTGCAGTCTGAAGTCTCAGCCCATGCCATGGCACCACTCTCCATTTAGAGTGAATATTCTCAGCCCAACTAACAAAATATAGAAACCCCAACACGGCCTTACCAAGAGGCTTGTTTCCACTTTATGATTCTAATTCTTACCAGACTGACAATCAAGATTACTTATCACATAGGCTTCCTGGACGCTAAAGGAACCCGATTGTGGCAATCCATAGAGGCTTCATACTTAGGTGAAGAAATCCAGACTCACTCATCAAAACAGGTCCAGAGTTTTCTTCTTCAAACTGAAACTAGCCCTTAGAATGTTTTAAAATCTTTTATGTATATGGCCATTTTGCCTACACGTATGTCTGTGCGTTTGTTTATGCAATGCTTATGGAGACCTTACAAGGGCGAGGGATCCCTAGGACTGGAGTTACAGATGATTGTGAGCTGCCAAGTGGGTGTGGGAACCAAACATAGGTCCTTAGCATGTGCTCTCAACTACTGAACTGTTTCTCAGCTCCCTCAACAAATTATTTTAATGCCTGTTTTTTTCCAGAAAAATATTTTAATACCTATGGAAGTAAACAAATATTTTATGAAATTTTCAAATATCCCCGTATTCATAAGCAGAGCAAATGGTAAAGGATGGTAACGGATTAATTATTTGTTTATTATGGTAGTTCTTTCTTAGGAAAGAACATGTGCTAATATATTAGAGGGTGGTTTAAGGTCTAAGACATTCTGTGGAGTAAATTCTTGGTGGAGGAATATTACAAATGCAAGTATAATTTTTAAGTATCATCTTTATAGATTTTTCATACATTGTAAAAAATTAAATCAATTTTTTGAAAAGAATAATAGGCTAAAATATATAGCATTGTACATTCTTTGTACAAGATTAATGTATATTTTAAGCCTCTAGCAATTTTTTCAGGATTACCTGTGTCATACAGTATGCATATGCATAAAATAATGAATAAGTCTTGTTTTAAATAGCAAAAATGTCCTCCAGGTATGCTTTTGATTATGGTAATTAAGCCATACAATAACACTTAGAAGGTCTAAAATAGTTTGTTTATTCAATACACAGGCTCTACTGAGAAAAATTAGTTCTGTTGAAACAAACTAGTTTTGTTCTAAAGAATGTTAATCCTGATGAACAGGACGAACAATGGTCTACTAACATTAACATTAAGTTTGGAAGGTGTGTGACATGTTAATCAGGAGCAACTAAGTATTAGCAGGGGTCACAGGTTTTTCTGGGATGGCTCTGGGATGTTCTCAGGAGTCCTTGGCTTCTAGATCTGAATGGTAAATAAGCATACTAGGCTAGACAACCTCACCACAAGATCCTGAGTAGAATAGTAAGGCCTTTGAAGGGAGTTGTGATGTGTTTATAAAAAGATAAAGAGTAAAGGGGAGATACGTTCTGTGGAGGTGTGGTTAGGTATGGGGGAAGAGGGTGACTCAGTGGGCCCATGCCAAGGCATCCCTTCCCCCGAGGGACCAGCTACACAACAGTATAGAATAGCGTTTATTCATGTCATGGGGAGGGGAGTCAAGAGGGTAGTGGAGGCAGAGAGAGAGAGAGAGAGAGAGAGAGAGAGAGAGAGAGAAGTAAAATAGAGGCTGGCCACGAGCACATGGAGAATAGGAAAGGGAGGTGAGGGGACAGAGAGGGATCAGGAAGGCAAGAGAGCAAGAGAACAAGAGCAAGAGAGGGAGGAGGGGGCAAGCAGCTGCTTTTATAGTGGGTCAGGCCGAGCTGCTGCTGGGTAACAGTGGGGTGGAACAAGTTGTAACAAAAGTAATCCAGCCTGAGCAGGTTATAAGGATGTTGCTATATCCTAACTCATTCTTTTTTTTCTCATTCCATCTTTTCTATTGTAATTCTTTAAAGTCACCATGTATAACACTCTGCTATTCAAATGCTCTTTCCCATGACAAAGAGCAAGGGGTTTTTTCCTGCTACTATCATAGCTGACATTTTAGTTCATTCTAATCTTTTTCATGCTGAATAGTTTCTATTTTATTAGAAAGTGCATCTTTCTCAATAGCTGCTGTTTGGATTTTAAAACTAACATTTTGAAGTTTTTAGTTGGATTCAGGGCTTCAATATTCCCCATGCTTTCTCCGGTCTATTGTTATATTCATGTATCTCTTATTATAAATTTTCTAGCTTCCAATCCATGGTCACTGAGGAGTACCAAACTCTATGTTGAAGGTGATGTTCCCGAGGCTTCTACATATAGAAGAAAATAACCAGACCTTTATATATACGTCCTTGCAATAGTCTGTCTCTTTGTTTAAACAATGCTTGTTGAAAGCTTCCATATGAAAGACTGCTAGATATTGAGAATACAGAATAAGGTGCCTCAGTGCATGAAGCTTCCAACGAATTCACATGAGATCTAAACAGTTTCTAACTCTCTAGGTTTCCAATGTTGGTTTAATTTGCGAAGAGAAACAAGAGAAAATAAAAGATTGCCATCTCTAGCTCTCTTCTAACCTCTTTACCAGATTCTACTCAATTTCAACCATCCATTATCAGCAGATGCATATTCATTGTCAGCCTATAGTCCAGATGCCTTGACTGAATGAGGTATTAACTACAGTCTCCAAGCCTGACTTTATGGGCATTCCAATGTCCATGGCTCTCTTGCTTACCACAGTCCCACTCACTAAGCCTGAATAGGTAGCTTCTTGGATTTTATTAATTTTCAGTTAATTTGTGTCATGGATTTTCCCATTTTTTTTTTCATTTTGTACTCTTGCTCTTTTAATGTTTCTTATCCTCCTATCCCGGCATCTGATTTATTTTTAATATCTCTATGATATTAGATAATACCAGAGACTTCTTGGTTAGCACTAGCAAGGGTAGACTGACAAAAACCAACTTGAGCTTTAATAGTAATTTCACAGTTATTAGTCATACATCATTGCAAAGTTATTTATTTTCTTGGTCTGTGACGCCTTTATCACTGAAGTAAGAAAAAAAAATTCTGTTGTAAAAATAGAGAAGATGAGTTCTGTTGGGTGACTGGCACACTGAGTGCTCTTTCTATGACTGACAAGCAGCTTCTTTCCAAAACAGGGCAGGACAGTCACGTAGAAGGTGGGAGCTGGCATAGGATAGTGTTGTGCTGGGTTTATTCATGCACATCAGACTAGTGCACTTTCCATGTCACTGTTAAGATATCATAGACTGATATTTCTTAGAAGAGAATTCCTCACTGTCCTAATTCCAAAATATTCTTTTGGGTAGAGGGTAGGTATACATTTATAGTAACTGACCTAGTCATATCAAAAATTAAAAGTTTAAGTGTTAAAAATATATAACTTTACTCCAAGTTATATATTGCCAAAATTTCTTTGAAAAGTTGAAAATATATCTTAGAAAAATATCATCAAAACTAACTAGTTGGTTAGTGGCCAAGTAAATTGAAGTTCTACTTACTGAAAAGGTCAGTGCTGAGTTTACTCAGCTGTCCATGCTGTGTAGGTGATTCAACAATATGCAGCTGTTCAGTCAAGAAAAGTAGAGGCAGCAAACTATTTACAGCTCAAGGTGATACAACGATAGAGTTAGTAGTATAGCCTTATACTGAAGAGAAAACATCAGTAAACTTCTACACTCTAAATTATAATCATATCTACATCTTGCTATTATGATACTAATATCTACTGGCCATACCATTATATATTGCGGTTATAACTTACTATATTTTGTTAAGTAAACTGCAAAGCATTACCGTCTGTCTCTTTAAAGGATAGGAATAGAACATCTGTTTTTGTGCTTGCTGTATCAGTGTTATTTTATATTGTATATTTGAGGTTGTATATATTGTACAGTCTGAGGTTAGAAGCTGTCAAAGCAGGACTCTGTTGCTAAGAGTCATATTTTTTTCTGGTGATTTGTTATATTAAATAATAAAAATGAGCTTTCTTTTTTTTTTTTTTTTTTTTTTTTTTTTTTACAAGATGATGATAATGGCTTTTTCTACAATTGGGCTTCCATATTCAGTAGGACAGAAATCAATGGTTAAATATATTTTGGAAACTAATAGTTATTAAGTAGTAGCCAGTGATACAACCTATGAAAACTTGACTGTTATCTGGAATAGGCAAGAATATCATTGACAAATAGCACTAAACTCTGCAATGACAAGACGTTGTCTGTAAGTTCTCTGCCTTCCATTTGGTTGTAATAAAGAGGGAGGACATGAAACTTAGAGAAGAATGTTACACTATATGCGAAGTTAATAATATTGAAGGGCTTTCAGGTAACATTATTTTAGAGTACGGTTCTCTATTCCCTTGTTTATTTCTGAACTCTGTTCACATACATGTAGTAGTAAAATCCTATTAGGTGAGTGAATGCATTTATAGTTTTTTGTCAGCTTGTCATATAGAGAAACATTGCAAGAGTTTATTAATATCTTCCTGTGAGCTAGAGCTTTCCAGGGTTTGAGAGACAGAAGAGAGAATAGTACATTTCCCCCAAAGAACTCTTTAGGAGAGAATTGGTTGTAAACACAGATGAATGCAAAGATAGTGTTCCCTGTCATATTTAATATGAATAATAAAAAGAAACACTGCAGGAGATTCACAATGGATCTCTTAAAAAGAGTTAGTTCAGAGATGCCTCTGGTAGATCCACTTAAATTTTACTGTTCAGCAAAATTTATAGGAAAGTCCTACAGTGTCATTCCTGTGGCTCATTGTTCCTGATCATCCTGTGCTTTAGTTTCCTTTACCTTTGAAGAAACAAACATGTGATGTGATCCTTAGAGAAAGCTTTCCACTACCCAGTTTTAGTGGCACTTACCTATAATCCTGGCACTCAGGAGGCTGAGCCCGTTAGGCTGTGAATCTAAGGCTAGTAAGGTCAACAAGGTAAGTGTAAGACATTGTATAAAATATTAAAAACAAGAGAAAACAGAGATTCCCATGAAGTTTATTAATGACTTAAAACAAATGTGCCATTTAGTGTGGAAAAAGTCCACTTATTTTTCTTTTTACTGGTAATAAAAGTTGATAAAAGGCATTAACTATGGGAAATTTACTAGGAAAATGGCAGCTTCTCATTTGATTGCGCTGGATGCATGCATACTTTATTTGTGTCGTACAAAACGCCTCAGCTCCACTTGATTGTACGATAAAAAGTGCAGAGCACAGCAGAACCACAGGCCTTCACAGCAACAGCATACAAAACACCATTGCTGCTTTAATGAGCAAAGTCCTTTCCCAGCAATAGTATTTATCACTTAGGGTTCCATGGCAGGCAAGGGGGATGGAGGGAGGGGAAAAGGAAGGGAGGGGAGAGAGTCCTAAGTCCATAAATATAAGCTGCTCAGTCTTTATAATACTGCTTATATATGTATGTTTTCAGGGCTGACCATGTGGCATTAGATAGTCAGTTGGTGTGCTCTTATTACCTGGAGAAAACTATTCCTCCAGTTCCTACTTCTATCTTTGTCTTTGTATGTTAATCCTCAGATGGTCGAAAATATTTTATGGCTCTTAATAGATTAGTTTAACAGTGGATTTTCTTTCATTTAACTTTTAAACTTCATTTTATGTCTACATATTTTGCCTGTGTGTATTTATGCGCACCGGATGCATGTCAGAAGAGGGAATCCTATATCCTGAGGCAGGAGACAGAGTGTACAAGCTGCGAAACAAACTTGGGTACTGCGTAAGAGCAACAAGTGACCTTTGCTGCTGAAGCATCTCAGAGGACATTCTTAATAGAATAGTTAGTAGGTATTAGTCTGGTTTGTCCTTTCTCGGAGTCAGTAGCATCAAGTTAATGGTGCCTTTCTTTTGAGGCCGTTTCCTGACTAGTCTGTGATTTCCTTGTCTGAGTTCCTTGACTCTCTATTATGTAGGATGGAATGTCTTCACTTCATGCTTGAAGCTACTTTGAACAGATCAAAGTAACACATTTATGTGCAAGGAAGATAATATATGTCTTGCCTATAATAAGAAATTAGTATTTAAATGACTTATGTACATTTTTATAGAGCATCAGCTTATATAAAATAGTTTGTTCTCGCCCTCTTAGTTAAGTCAGATCCAGAGTGTATAATGAGATTTTTATTCAGATTTTGTGTAGCAGTTTAAGGGAAAGACATTAGTTTTTAAATCTTGCCATTATGGCACAAAAGTGAGATTTGCTTATATATAATTTAGTTCAGTATTTCATGGATCTTTAAAAAATACTTAGAAGGAACAAATGTTTAAACCGCAGTAGCAGCGTAGAAAGCAAAATAGTATTTATGGATTAAGGCAGAATGAAAACAGAGCAAAACAGTCAACTAAAGTAAAAAACCAAACAACCAAAAAAATAACCAACCAACTACCACCACCAACAACAAAAACCAACCAGTCGGTAGAAAAGGAATATAAATGTATCACAGGAAAGAGAGGTCACTCACTGCAGCACTGACTGAGAGCTCCTCCAGTGCAGCACTGACTGAGAGCTCCCCCAGTGCAGCACTGACTGAGAGCTCCTCCAGTGCAGCACTGACTGAGAGCTCCCCCACTGCAGCACTGACTGAGAGCTCCCCAACTGCAGCACTGAGAGCTCCTCCAGTGCAGCACTGACTGAGAGCTCCCCCAGTGCAGCACTGGCTGAGAGCTCCTCCAGTGCAGCACTGACTGACTGAGAGCTCCTCCAGTGCAGCACTGACTGAGAGCTC
>NW_022196898.1:73455112-73455695 GCF_008632895.1 Mastomys coucha | reverse complement strand
CAGTGCAGCACTGACTGAGAGCTCCTCCAGTGCAGCACTGACTGAGAGCTCCTCCACTGCAGCACTGATTGAGAGCTCCTCCAGTGCAGCATTGTCTCTCCTCATCATTGCCCGCAGGGAACTTTATTCTGAGGAGAAACTTTGCATGGTCTTTAGATTGTCTCATAGAGTATATGCTCACATCAGCATTTTATAATGAAGGCCATTGGTCAGGAATTGAAGAGATATACATCTTCGAGTGGCCTCCTTTTAGTTGCTGTCTTGCATTGATCAGATGGAAGGGAGTAATGGATGGATGAGTCAGAGACCATGGCTGGGAGAATCTTGGATCTGACTGACTAGCAATCAGGATGTTTCTTTATTTATACCCTTTCTACAAAAGAGACAAACTTCATTTCTTTTTTTTTTTTTTTTTTTTTTTTACTTTAGATATTTTCTTTACTTACATGCAAATTTCTCCATTCCCAGTTTCCCCTCCAATAAACAAAGAAACAAACAAAAACAACAAAACCAAGCCCCTGTTGCCTCCCCCTTCCCCATGCCTGCCAGCCCGCCCTCTCCCACTTTCTGGCCCTGGCATTCC
>NW_022196898.1:73444723-73454090 GCF_008632895.1 Mastomys coucha | reverse complement strand
TGCTCTCACCTGAGTTTTTTATCCTAGCCATTCTGACTGGAGTGAGGTGAAATCTCAGGGTTGTTTTGTAAAGAAATACATACAGTTCATATCATTTTGTTGATAGACAAGTGTTACAAGTACAGAGAGACTAGATATTATCAGTCTCAAATCATTTTAGATTATGTGAGCAATTATGACATAATGATATTCTATTCTTCAGGAAAGTTAACCATTAAACAGATAGAAAAATATATGAGTCCATCTAGAAGAGTTCCAAATCTTGAACAATGCACAGTGATTGAACTATAACTTGTCAGAGCCTGGCTTTAAAGTCTCCAAGGCTGCAAGCTGACTTGTTCTAGTCATTTGTTTTCTCTTTGGTTTTTAGTTAAAAGATCTCACTGGAGCTTACCAGTGTCCTTATGACTGGCAAATTCTTATTTTTTACATTAATTTTAAATTACATTATCAAATGTTGTTTTAGGCAATCTAACCTTGTTATTAAGTTTTTGTTTTCTGGGGACAATATCCTGTGGACTATACAAAGGAGGAAGCCTGTAATCTGATCTGTTACCAAATTTCTTGTTTCTGAGTTTGTTTAGGGGCAGGTGTACCAAAAAAATAAGTGGGGGGTAATGATTTTTTTGTGCTTCTCACAGTGCCATGGCAAGGAAGACTCCCGAGGAGGGCCAGATAAGGTTACTTTCTCAGAGCAGAAATAATTTTCTGAGGAAAAACCATAAATGGATCATAATGTAAAATGTTCTTCACAAATGCAACATGTAGAGATCAGAAGCCCAAAATGAAAGACAGCACAGTAGCAAAAACAAGATTGGCCTCAGCTTTGCTGTGCTGTGTCTGTGCTTTGCTGTGCTGTGCTGTGTTCTGGCTTCATGGCTTTTGCTGTGTTTTACTAGTCATGGATGCACCAGTGCATGTTGTTTTCCTCCACTTTGAGAACTGTTTTATATACAGTTATTTAAATTCAATGAACAGTGATTTATTCAGTGAGTAATGGCTCAAAATTGTGAACTATTCATTTAAAGCAGTGGTGTTTTGGACCAGTGGGTTTTTTAAGCCACACTTGATTGGTATGCAGAGATTTTCTCAAGATGAGTTCACAGCAGAGATTATACCCTGGAGGACCTTAGGCATTAGGATCATTGATTCCCTCTGCCTAGGGGGGCCAAAGGATTTGTGGTGATTAGCTGAGTGGTTAGTTACATTTACTGCCTTTGGAATTGTGTCATGCCTATAATCTCACCTGCATGTTGTCCTCTGGGACCATTGCAGTTCAACATCTGAACACTTCTTTTGTATGAGATATATTTTAAAAGCTTACATTCTTTCCATTGTTGCTACCTCTTACAAATATCGGAAGTCATTTTTAACATTAAAATATATGCTCTTAACTTTTAATGAAAAGCATATCTAATAATATGATTACATTGTGTAGTTCTATTACATTTTCTGACCTGGTGGTACTTTCTACTTCTGTTAGTAGGGTTTTAAATCTATTTCGAGGATTACTCAGATTTTAGAAAGTATTTGTCAGGTAAGGGGGTCCAGAATGAACTCACTTAATAAATTCAGGGATTTAAAAAAAACTTTAAATACTCTATAAACTGTTTTTTAACTGATCATACTCTTCTTTCTTTGGTATAATCAGTTCGTGTTTGAATAGTGCCATAGATATATGTAGCAAAGAAGAGAAATGAAGAATGCATGATCAAACTTGGCAAAATCAGATAAGGACTGGTGCAGTAGGTAGCATAGGAGCTGCCCATGAATGATTTACTGAGTTTGGATAGATGAAAGTACTCTCATGTGCAGAGAAGCTGTGAGCAGCGCCCAAAGTAGCAGCACCAGAAAAATCTCAGAGAGTCTTTAGCATAAGTAGTGCAGATTGTGATCCTTGGATGAACCATCAGAATTTTAAATTTTCTTATGAAATAAAAAGAAGTATTGAGAACTTGAGCGTCAGGTAGGGATTAAAGATTGAGTAAAACTTTTGAATATAGTGTTTCAGAGTAGGAAGTGAACTTCATGAGAAGACCCAGGAGTAAGTTAAGGAAATGGGTGAGAAAGCCCTTCATTATTGTCTGCTCAAAGATAACTTCTCACATAGACTTCCTTACTTTCCCTACAATATTCAGAAAGTGATTGGTCATGGAATCCAAGAAGAGGAGACGAATGCACATTTTAGTGCTATAGAGTTGGCAGTATAGTACATACTGATTGGATGTTCTTTCCGGCCATTTCCCTAGAGGATCTAGCATTGCTAGTTGAGGTTATAGTGATGTTAGATAACTCAAGTTCATTCTTCATTTATATAGCCATGACCGAATCCAGGCAGAATTCTTTTCTTTGCCTGATCATCCTATTACTTTCCTTAGAGTGAGATTTACTATTTTCTTTAAGGTTATACATGGAAGAATATATAGTTTTAGCAGGCTGTTACTGCCGTTCAGCATGTTTCTATCCAAGGCACACATGTTTTCCCTGAGATGACTAAGTACTCATCCTGAGATCAATGTACCATTACTTCTGGGTCATTAACTTTATTGTATGAAATAGTTTACTTCCTGTATAATTGGATAAAGTTGTTATCTAAGTGAGGAGTAAGAGGGAGAAGGGCATATATTGCATTGTCACTCAAGCCAACAAGCTTTCTCCAGCTTTCTTCACTTTATACAGTGTTCATCAGATTATAGACAGAGACGCTGGAGCTAGTGGAAATATCCATGAAGTCATGGCTCTCTGGCCTTTGTATAGCAGAAGATGGACTGTTTCATAACAGGTGCATTTGAGAGCAACTGACTTAAGTGTTACCATCAGCCTGGAAAGAACTGTTTTAGTGACTACCATGGTAAACATGTGTTAGACTGGTTTTAAACAACTTCTCACTTTTCTGTTTTGCTGTATATTGGCTTGAAATTTAGAAACACTAACTACCAATGTCATAATACTAGAAAAAGAATTTCTAATACTTTTGATGAAGTTCTTATGCTTCCAGTGCCTTTTTACTATTTTAATTAATTTAAGCCTAGATGTGTTTCTAATGGATTCCGGAAAGATTTAGCCTACAACCTGTCATCCAATTATTTCTCTGGCAATACAACTCTGAAATGAGTAGAAAAGTAAAGCTATAACCACCAGGTATTTAACATAAGTGAGCTTTCTAAAATTAAAATTTATTATTTCCAAGGAATCCAGTTAGTCAGCACGGGAAGTCATATAGCAAAGGCAGTGTTAATTCCCTGTTAGTGAAGGCCAGGAATCTAGGTTGGACTTTGAACTCCCTGGCAGGAAACCATATCTTGCTCTTTTATATTCCTGGCATATAGTATAGTCTCACCCACGTAAAATGTGGCCAATACAAGTTTGTTTAACAGTGATTGCATCATTGATGAAATGAATATGCCTGGAGAGCAAATAAAGGCACTGTATCCTTTCCCTTAAACTATAAGTAGTACACATGGCCATGGTTTTACAGCATAATTTTGCTGTTTACCTTGACAGGAGATTAAGGAATGTGTTTCAGGCTGCAGAGCTGTACTCTGCACTCATTCAGGAAGGAAGGTACTACATATGCATCTTGATCTCTTCTCTCTGTGCACATGCTCATTTCAAATCTGTTTCCAGATCACTAGCCTTCTTACATCTCTGGATTCTTCATTTACTCCTGTAACATAAGAAAGAGTCACATATCATTTTGAGAGACTTTTTTTCCAGTCAGTTTCCTTTGCTTGCTTGGTATCTGCATCTCTCCACTGTGAGATATCCTTGCTCTGCTCATATCCTTGGGATGTCAGAAATGCTTGTCTGCAGTTTGTTGAAGGTCTGAAGAACCTTGAAAATCTAGCTTTGCTCAAAAGGTTTCAAATTTTGCTTACTTCTAATTGTAAGTGTGCTGGTAAAAGCTTAAAGCCTACTGGAAAGGAAAAGAGATACGTAGGTATCTCGGTAGGAATGAATGTCTCTCTCAGGGTTTTTAATTCTCTCGAATGTTCAGTGTTAGGAAGACTTAGCCATCACCTTGGCATTGATCTCTCTAATGCATCTGTAGGTTAGTTGCTGCTTAAATTCCTGGATAAACCTAGAAAGCATTTGAATTTTTAAAAAAACCTTGACAACTTTATACTGTATGAAAAACATTATACTATTTTTCCTTTATGTATTTATTATAACTATCTCTATTCTGAAGAATGTAAAGTATGGTAACAAAATATAAAGAAAATACCTTGTTTTAGGAGGACTGTCTTTTCTTTCCTTTCCTTGAGATGCATGTCTTTTCGTCCCTTAATTTGTATATTACTTGTTAGACATCTCAGCCAGGGGGAAGAACAAGCATGTTCTTAGCTGATGGGGTACTTTTAAAATATTTTATCCCATTGGGTCTCCTTGTCCTGTGATGTATTACCTACACTTATGGGGGTGAAGAAGCCGCGCTTCTAGTGACTTGATTGACATCACATAGCAAGTGGTGGAAATGGGCTTTTAGGAAAATCTGTTCCTAACCATAAGCAGTGGTCAGTATATGTTCATTTTGGAGAGGGGGGGGATGGAGGGAGGGAGAATATGAATGTGTGTGCGTGCACATGTGTATGGGTTTTGTATGTATTTACTGGTGCTGACATCAGAGATTGTCATCCAGTGCCTTTTGTGTTATGATGCACGATCTTTCAGAGATACAGAGCTTAGAGATCACCATTTTGGCAAGGCTGACTGCCACGATTTGCCCGCCTTCGTCCCCTAGCCCTGGGGTCACAGCCAGGTCCTGGCACATCTGACTTTTGCATGGGTGCTGAGACTCTGAACTCAGTTCCTCATGTAGCAAGCACTTTATCTCATGCTCTCTACCTACCCCTAACTTTTTTTTTTTTTATTTATAATTTTTATTTAGTAAGTCTTGTTAAACTATTCTTGTAGTACTCAAAATCATATGATGCCTGGAGCTCTTTTTAAAAGATTTTGTATCAAAATATTTGCTGTTATTCTAGTTGCTGAATTTTACAAAATAAATATTTCAGTTATTTGCAGCCCACCTGATCTAAGCAGAACATTCTTTATATCAGACATGGTAGGAGAGGGGGGAAAAATGCCCTATTGATGTTGGAGTTGGTAACAACAAAAGCGCCCTCAGCTCCCTCCCCCTTTTCTTCTATCGCAGTCTTTGTGTAGGACTCTCTCACAGGCCAGGCATTCTTTCTCTCCGAATGCATGGGGCTGACAAAGGATGCAGTGTTAAAGTTTTCTTGCTGGTGCTGACCTTCTTTCCAGGCTCCCAGTTTTGGGTGGAGAAAGAGGTGTAAGTTTGGATCACTGGGTGCCAGCAGGTCATACCTAGAGCTAGCTACTCCAACCCAGTTTGTTCCCAGGCATCAGATATGAATATCCTTTCTAAGTTTGGAGGATTCTAATACCATTAGAATGAAGCCTCAGTGAAGACAGATGCAGAACTGCACCGCCCAATCTTCAGTTAGTCGTTTATTGGTTCAGAAACGTTTATCTGGGGATTTACAGGATCTAAAATTAATAGGAGTCTTCTGTTTGCTTTTGGATAGAGAGTGGAACATCAATTATTCAGTAATCGTCTCTGAAAAGTTGAAGAACTAGCTAGATTCTTATACTGCCCATGACTTCTCAACATACATCATGTAGAAGTATTACCTAAAAATAGTGTAATTGTTATACTTTTAGATCACTGCTCTGCTCTATTCTTTAACGCCCATTGTACCCATTCTCTTGTCACAGAGCCCAGATACTGTACTCTTCCATGCTGAACAGCACTAGATAAAGTAGGTGGACTAGTAAGAGGACAGCATATACAACTAACTGCTTTCTGTCTCTTATGACCAAGTCAAGCCATTTGGTATATAATTGATCCAGAGAAAGGAATCTAGCAGATAGAAATCAAATCACTACATAGTTCTGTGGTAGCTGTTAAAGAAGGTAGATATTTTAACATACAGCAATGATTATTATAAACAAACAAATATTTTCTGTATGTATACTGTAAAAATTTTAAGGAAACTTACTTAACACTGCAAGAAGCCAATATGATTACTTTTATTTTGAGGTTTTCATTCCAAAATGTTTGTATAGATGGAGAGGTTACAGTGGGGGTAGCACAGAATTGTGTAGGCATGAAATTATTTATGCACATATAGTGGGGAAGCATCTAACATCTGTGTTACTATGTTTATGTAGAATATTTGGTGAATTATTTTGATCATTGGCTTTCATTTCCATATAGAAGATGGGAGAGTTATTCCTCTGGGGGTTTGATTCCCAGAACCCTTAGGTATGACTGATGTCTTAGATATAGTGATGTTTGAAGCCAAGCGTCTCTTCTCTATGCTGCCATGCCACCTGGTGGTATAAAGTAGAGTGCTGTACTGACATCTGAAAATAAAGGAATGGTTAGAATTTCTAAATTTACATTTTGCATAAAATGGAATACATATTCTATGCATATGTGCATAAATATTCAGAATGCATACAAATAACATTGTTTTGAGTTTAAAAAGTATTAAAATGTATCAAATGTAAAATTAACCTAATTGCAAAATAATGAGAAAAATTGAATCATGCAAATGTTAAATTAAATTATAAAATAGCAATAACTTTCAGAATTAGTAGGGATGACAGATACGTGAAACCAAGCAGAATTTAGAAACCAAGATGGTGACAGTTTGAATCTCTGAGGAGATGGTGACAGTTTGAATGGTTGAGGAGATGAAATATTCAATACATTGTACTGAGCAAGCAGACTAATGGGATGATTGAAAATAGTGATGGAGGCAGGCATGATGGTGCACTTGGGAGGCCGAGGCGTGGGGATTGCTGTGGATTGAGCATTGACTTAGCTACATGACTAGTTTCAGAGTTGCAGGAACTACATAGCAAGATCCTGCCTCAAAGCAAAAAACAGGAGGAGGGGGCATGGCATAGGGGCTTTCTGGAGGAGAAATCGGGAAAGGGGATAACATTTGAAATGTAAATAAATAAAATATCCAACAAAAAAAGTAAAAAAAAATAAATAAAACTGACTATAGAACTCAGTGTTATTATTCTAGGTCCGTGGAAATTAAATTCTCTTAAGTTCCAGATGGATGGAAAGTTAATACACTAAAGAGCTCATACTGCTGAATTACTGAAAGAAAAATACCACTTGAGTGTTAATCTTACAGTGGGAAAAGATTGCTGGGAAACCCAAAGGCCACTTGAATTGTACTCTTTCTGAAAAAAAAAGAAGTTAAAAGAAAATTGCAAAACTATGAACATTAAAATCATTTCTTTAAATGTTTAAGGTTAAATGGATTACATTGTTGGGTCTTAGCATTTAATAGAATGTATGTAGATGATATGAACATTTTGAATTTGTGTTCCTCTGAAATAAGGGGAAACATTTTTCTGGAATGTTTGTGCATTTTAACATTTCCTGGGTCCAGTTTTTCCAAGTCATGTATGTATATTTCTGTTTATTTGATTTTCACACTAACCTATTATAATATGTTCTAAATTTTATTTTATTGTTTCATCCCTTGTATTCTCTGTAGTGTGTTTGATCTTTAGTGAGCTCCACCTGCTTCTTTTGTGACTTCTGTTGTCTCTGATTCAGGAAAACCATTCCAGAATACAATAAACAGATCCTTTTGTGTCTACAGATAAATCATCTGTATAATTCAGTTTAACATTTTGTATCCTTCTGTGATTCATGATTTGTGAAAGTGTAGAAACTCATATTTTCCCTAGAACTATAGTTTTATAACTCCTTTACTCTCTGATGAAAGTCTTCAGCTCACAGCTGACAACAGTTTGTCTCCATCAACCGTCTTCATTGCTCTGTCCTATTTGCTAACATTAAGGGACATAATTGCTCTAGGCTCTGGGGACACATTAATACCTAGAAAAGTAAACTGCCTGTGCTTTTCCAAAGTTTCTTAGTCTTTTTGTTTACTTTCATTTTTAAATGAGTTTATTTGTGTGGTGCACATGTAATAATTTGTCCATGTGTGTGTGTGTGCAGGTATGTGTGCAGTAAACATGCATGTGTCTGCATGCATGTGGAGACCAGTTACAGAAAAACCATGCCTCAACTTATATTTTGAGACAGGGTCTTTGCTTGACTTGACTACACAGGCAGCTAGTATATACCCAGAGTCATTCTTTATATACTGTCCCAACACAGGGATTGTAGTGGATCTGTGCCCAGCTACAGATGTGAATTTAGGTCCTCATGTTTGCACAACAAGAGGTTTCTCAATTCATATCTCCCCAGCCTCTTATTTTGTTTTCTGAAGTTTTAATATTCTTTTAATATTTTATAGATTCTCTCTGAAAATGTACTAATACGCAAACTTTAATCTTTATAAAATTGGCATCATTCTAACATTAATATTTACTACTCAGGCATATTATTACCTTTTTCGTCAGATATTTTTGTCCCTTATTAAAGTTTTCATGTTTCCTTCAAGTGTTTTTTATACATTTCAGTTTAGTTTCTTCTTATATATTATTGATATTATACTGCAAATGAGTGAAATATTAGTCAATTTTTGTTATTGTTCATTTGGTATTTTCTTAGAGGGAGGAAGGAAGTTTCTAAGTAATTTCATATGTTAGAATAATACATTTTTCAGTCAGGTTTTTTTTAATATTGCACATGTTATTCTGAAGAAACTAAATTAAATTTTCTTAAAGAACCTTCACATAATCATTGAATCATATCATTGATGAATTCTTATATTCTAGAAGATATTGTCAGTGTATACGTAGAAGAGGTATTAGCTAGTGTTTCTCAACCCACTGGAGATAAAGATATCTTTTTTTCATGAAATACCAGTTTTCATCTTTGCTATAGGCTTAGCAGCCTTAACCTCCTTGTCACTTCTAACTCAAAGGTTTTTCCTATGTGTCTTTCTAGTCAAATCCAAGTCTCAATCCCTTCAGTGTCCCCATTGTTCATCTGTCAAGTCAATATTCTGTGCACTTGTGAGGATCAGAAACCATGGGAAAGGAGGGTTCCATTAAGTAGAAGCCAGGTGTCTACTCATTCCCTATCTGTACTCAGGACATTCTTATTACCGCCAACCCAGTTGGGATATCACCACACTGTCCCTTCTAAGCCAAGGGAAGTACTACTGAAATAGTGAAATACTGTAGGTAACCATATAAATACAACATGTTCTACTTCCTTGCCTGTTAGTAAAGACTAAACAAATACATCCATACTATGGTTAATAATTGTGGTAGGAGAAGGGAGAAAAAGATACTGTGGGTGTGTGTTTCTTTTTTTTATTAGATATTTTCTTTATTTACATTTCAAATGTTATCCCCTTTCCTGGTTTCTCCTCCTAAAACCTTCTATCCCATCCCT
>NW_022196898.1:73432057-73444713 GCF_008632895.1 Mastomys coucha | reverse complement strand
CCCTGCTTCCATGAGGGTATTCCCCCACCCACCCACCCAATTCCACCTCACTGCCCTGGCATTCCGCTATGCTGGGGTATCAAGCCTTCACAGGACCAAGGGCTTCTCCTCCCATTTATGTACAAGAAGGACATCTTCTGCTACATATGCAGCTGGAGCCATGAGTCCCACCTGTGTACTCTTTGGTTGGTGGTTTAGTCTCTGGGAGCTTGGGGTGTTCTGGTTGCTTCATATTGTTGTTCTTCCTATGGAGTTGCAAACCCCTTAAGTTCCTTCAATCCTTTCTCTAACTCCTCCAATGGGGACCCAGCACTCAGTCCAGTGGTTGGCTGTGAGCATCCACCTTTGTATTTGTCAAGTTCTGTCAGAACCTCTCAGAGGACAGTTACATCAGGCTCCTATCAGCAAGCACTTGTTGGCATCCACAATAGTGTCTGGGTTTAGTAACTGTTTATGGGAATGATCCCCAGGTGGGGCAGTCTCTGGATGGCCTTTGCTTCAGTCTCTGCTTCACACTTTGTCTCCATGTTTGCCCCCGTGAGTATTTTGTTCCCCCTTCTAAGAAAAGCTGAAGCATCCACACTGTGGTCTTCCTTCTTGAGCTTCATTTGGTCTGTGAATTGTATGTTGGGTATTCTGAGCTTCTGGACTAATAACCACTTATCAGTGAGTGCATACCAGGTTTATTCTTTTGTGATTGGGTTACCTCACTCAGGATATTTTCTAGTTCTATCCATTTGCCTTAGAATTTCATTTGCTGAGTAGTGTGTATGTGTGTGTGTGTGTGTGTGTGTTTGTGTTTCATTTCACTTCATGCCAAATAAAAACTGGAGAAGTGGTTTTTTAAAACTTAATTAAGCTAAAGTTTATTAAAACTCTGGGATATTTCAGATCTTTGTGAAAGAAATGACGTCAACTCTGTGAAGCTTCCTGCATCTGAATAAACCTTTTCCAAAGAGTATTGATCCTAAACTTGAGTAGTAGGTTATAACTTACAATGAAGGCAAGACAGGGAAAAGGTGCCATGTTTCCTGTATTCTCTACAAAGTGTTTGTACGTGTCTCCAATATACCTGCCTCAGAACTGTGCATAAAATTTAAATTGGGAGTCGATTTGCTTCTTGTTCTTACTTAGAATCCAGAGATATGATGCTTAAGTTTTCATCATCTGAAACAAGGCTTGATAAATGTAACAAAATGTTAGTTTTAATCTACTCAAATTGAGGTAGGCTCTGTTTCTTTTATACAATTATAAATCAAGATTCCTAGAAAATAATGCTCAGATAGGTTTCTACCCAATAATCAAGTTACTTCACTGGCTACAGGGCTCTACCATTCACTCTCTGTCTTACAGTGTTTTGATTCTACAATTCATTTAGTATATAAACTGTGGTCCTTCCCTTCATTCTCTAGGAATGAAATGTCATAAAGCACCTTTATACAAGTATCATTAAATAAAGAAAAATGTATGTCACATGCTCTCTTTATATAGGCAAGTTGAACTATGGTGCCAGTGTGACATGACTCTTACCATGTAGTACTCCTTGGCTGTGGGTCAGTGTGTTTGAAAAGTGGTATGAAACTGTAAAACCACAGCAACAGGGGATAGCAACCCACTGATCCTGACCAGAAAGTCAGGGTCTGTGTAATGCCATTGACAGCAGGCTCTAAACCACAACTACTACTACACAACTGAGTCCCACCCTGTTCTGATGACTTCAGTAGACAATGGGGTTGTCCTTAAGGGAGTTTTGTGTACTCAAATGTTGCTGGACCCATTACCGTTTATACAATGAACAGACTCTACATCTTTGAGAAAGATTCATTCATCTGGATGACCTGCTATTAACCTAAAACTTGTGCTTACAGAACATAACTGACAGGAGTGCTACCCATGTAAGAGACTGCCTTCATTGCTCTGCATATCATCCACTCTGGCCAAAGTTTGAAAAGACTCGTTGAGGAGTATAGCTGGAGGGGTTGGCACATGGTCGAATTTTTTGCTCATATTCTCACATTTCTAAGCAGGGGTGGATTAGCTATTAGAATGTTCTGACATTTGAGGTCTGATCCTTTCAGCTATTGATTTTTGAGTTGATACTCAGTGAAGATGGATGAGGGAGGGGGAGGGGAAGGAGAAGGGGAGAAAGACAGAGAAAGAGAGAGAGAAAAAGAGAGAGAGAGAGAACAAAACATATGCCATCCTAGTTCAATGCTTTTAAAATTTCATTTATTGTATGTCATTTATTTATATCTATGAGTGCTTTTCTTACACGTATGTGTGCAGTCAATACATACCTATTATGGGCATAGATCAGAAGGGATTGTCATATTCCTAGAAACTATAGTTACAGACAGTTGTATGTATGTATTGGAAACTGAACCCAAGTCCTTTGCATGAGTGGTAAGTGTCCTTAATAACTGAAAAACTTCTCTATCCCCTGACATAAAACCTTTTAAAGCAGCTTGTAGTTTTTAGACGAGAATTCCATGTGCTGTTCTTACTTTGTTGTGGTTTGTATAAGGAAATTATATGAAGACTTTTCAAAGTACATTTTTGATGGCAGTGACTTGTATTGGTCTTCATAAAATTGTTTTCCATGTTTTCGTTGCAGGATCTGCAGAGGTGGGTAAGTGGTGCTCAGGAACATGGCTTTGTCCTGGTGTCTTTTGGAGCTGGTGTCAAGTATCTGTCAGAAGACATTGCTAACAAACTGGCAGGAGCTCTGGGAAGATTGCCTCAAAAAGTGATTTGGAGGTAAGGTCATGATAATTCAGATTGGTTTCTACTGTTGAAACCCCTTTAACATCTCACCTATATTCATATTTCCAGGCTCTTAATGTATGAGACTGAGCTTCTAAAACTCTCAGTACCTTACCAGCTAATTAATATTGGTTAAGATAAACTCTGAGGTACATTCCAGCTTCCACCGAAAGCCCTGCAGCATGAAATCAAGCCTGCATATTTCATTGAGTATGCATTTATTTGCAGTCCTGGAGCTCAGGGGATATATTAGGGAACACAAATCCACAAAAAGGAAAAAGGGTCTCTCAAGACATTGTATATACTTTGAATTGTCTAGACTTTATAACACTGCATAAGGCTGGGCTAGGAAATGGGTGTTGACTTTATTCTGAGCAGAACTACCCCCTTCTTAACTTTAGTTCCATTGGGATTTCTCTGTCAGGCTTGTTAATTCAGAGCAAGCTTGTACCTTATTCAAGACTCTTGTCATCTTCATAGTTGTAAGGCACCTTTGAGTTTCACCACATAGGAAACAGCCTAACTATGTGCTTTGCTCTGCTGGTCTCTGTGGACCCAAGGCAGTGAAGCATCCTTTCTGCTGCCTTTCTTGTTGGCACTGGCTTGCAAGGATGGATGTTAGTGACAGCTCGGTGGTGGTTGTTTCTCTTCTCTCTGCATACTTGTGTAGAATTAAACTTAGCAAATATTCATTTGGGTCCCCACATCACTTATATATGTATTTAGAATTATTAGAAGAGTAAATAGACTTTGTGAGAAAATTTTATCTCATCTGTCTATCTGTGAACTTTTATTGATACTAAACCAAAACTTTACTCAGAAGATGATCAGTAATTTATCATATAACATAATACTCATAAGTCTACAAAATTAATGTATGTTATAATGCTAACATTTCTGAAAGATCCATTGTCTGGTATCTATTTCAGATTTTCTGGAACCAAACCAAAGAACCTAGGAAACAACACGAAACTCATAGAATGGTTGCCTCAAAATGATCTGCTTGGTAAGTCAGTAGCTGCACTCCCTTGACTGACATATGAACATGATGTTAGTACAGGAGTGGTTTGGAAACTATGTGTTTTGTCATTCTTATCTAGTACTTCAGTTCTCCTAATTCAGACCATTGATCAGAATTTTGTTTGTTGTAAAATCATTTGTAAAATGAAGCTACTGAAATCTATAATGAAATATTTTAAACAATCACCCAGTTTTAATGTCCATAAAACATACATTAAATTGTATAAGCTAGTAGCAATATATGAAGCTACATCTGATTAGGTTAGTTGACAACTACAGTTAAATTAAAAACAAACACAAACTGACATTATATTCATTTACAGATGTATGTACATCTTAGATAATTTGGGAGTTATTCACTTATCTGAAATTAAAAAAGCTGAAAATAAGGGAAATATTTAAGTTTAATTTGATCATTTGCCTTAAATATTCCTAAATTACTAGGTATTTTGATAAAGAAACACTTGTTTTAAATTTTTATTTATTGTAATTTTGGTCTTATAATATTGATTACATGCTTATCTTTTAAGTATGCCTAAACATAAATTATTTTACTTTGTTTAAAGAGTACAGACAGTAAAAATGAAAATTTTTATTTATTAAATGTATTCATTAAATGCTATGTCAGCCTTTACTGTGTAGTAAAGAAGTGATAAGAAAGATGTTGATCTGAGCAGTATTGACTCACACTTATGTATAATTAATACTAAATATTAAATAAAATGACTTATTTTTAAATTATCTTAAAATACTAGTAACAACCTTAAAAATATTTTAAAGTTATTTTAAAATATACTTTGTAGATGCTACAATGGTCTTAAGAACAAGGCCTTATTTATTTATTTATTTATTATTATTATTATTTTATTTAAAAACAGTTTAGTACTTGTATTCAACTATATAGTCTTGAAGTCTTGCCTTCAGCTCCCTAGTGCTGAATTATAGTTGTATGCCACCAAATAGTTAAATAATTGGGATGTGTGTTCAGTCACTGAGGACTGAGTGAGTACAGGACCTCCCATGATTAGCAAGCACTCATCTACCATTACCATCTCCACCTACAAATCCAGATATTTCAATTTTTCACTGTAAAGTGGTGAAAAACTTTTTATATATAATTCCTTTCTACCTAACTCATTCAAAATCTAATAAAAGAAACTGAGCAAAAATGAACACAATCTTCTTTGCCCTTTCCTCTCTTCTTTTCCTTCTCTTTTCTATGTCTTTGTTACTGTAACTTTAGAATTTATATAAGGTAGGAAGAGGCAAGAAAACAAAAATCCATAGCTAAGTTAACCATAAGCTAGCTCAGTGCAACAGTATGATGCTTTTACCTAGGAACTTCTGACCTTTACATGTGGGACCAAGAGCAGAGTACAGCTGTTTAAGTCCAGTGAGAAAGACCTTCTCAGGGTTCCCCGGGGTTCTCCTTGTTTCAGTGTTCTGACTTTCCCGGAATAGTCCTTTCCTAGTACTCTGTGTGACACCTCTGCAGGTGCTGTGAAGAATCCTATAGTCAAAGATTCATTCAGGACTAGAAGTAGGCACTAAATTACTGTCTTTTCCCTTCACACTTAGTCTGCCTTTTATTCATATGACAGCTCTACTTGTTTTTTTCAGTGCTGGACTTGGGGGTACAGGTTTGGTTCAAATAGGAATCCTGCTACCAAAACTCTTTTTAAATATAATCCTTAGTTAGTCTGAGGTAAGGGTTAGGCACACTCTATATAGCACTAGGAGAGACAAATGCACCAAGAGCCTATTAGTATGAGAATTTGTACACAGTTTTATACCAGGTAAGTCTATTTAATACATTTGAATTTCTACATCCTTATAGAATTTATTTACTGGCCAACAGCACATTTCCTAAGCCTACTTTTTTCTTTCACTTCATATGCACATTTTTTGTTCTGTAATGAAATATGGCCCTTTTACTAGAAGGAATACTTCATTAAAACTTTGACTAGCTAACCTTTCCATTCCTATGACAGCTAAATATTACAATACTACATCTCTTATAGTTGATGTCCTGACTGACTTTCTGTTTATTTTTAGCAATTAAAGTGTGTGTTGCTAGCCATGTGAAATTTGTACTTGAGAGAATGTTTTATATTTCATGATCAATGTTATGTGTCTAAATTACCTAAAATGACTTTCAGTTGATATATGTAACAATCATTTTAATTGGTATAAAGAATGGATCAATGAAATTATTTCTTTAAAAATTCACTTACTAAAATGTAACTTACTATTGTGTTGGTCTTATAAGAAGTTCTGGGATAAATATGGAGTAATAATATAAGTTGTTTCCTTTTTATCCCTTAGGCCATTCAAACATCAGAGCCTTCCTAAGCCATGGTGGTTTGAACAGTATATTTGAAACTATGTATCATGGTGTCCCTGTAGTGGGAATCCCACTTTTTGGAGACCATTATGATACTATGACTAGAGTACAGGCAAAAGGCATGGGGATCTTGTTGGAGTGGAATACCGTTACTGAAGGAGAGCTGTACGATGCACTGGTGAAAGTTATCAATAATCCCAGGTAAGGTTTTAGCTCATTTAAAGCAGATAGATGATAGTATAAATATATATATATATATAATATAAATATATATAATAAATATAATATAAATATATATATAATATATATATATATTACATTTATTCAAATAGATGTATATATTTAATTACATAGTATATTGTCAGGAAGGTTTCTGTAATTCCAGCATAGAGAGATATATCTCTTATATCATTGTTATTTCTTCTGTATGTTTTCCTAAAATTTAAAGTTAAATGTAACAGTCATTTAGCCATCCATGATGTGGCCCTGTTGTTCTTGCCACCAAGATTTGTCAAACAGAAACAAAGGTGGGAACAATCACTGAATCTCTCTGGTGTGTCAGATTTTGTATCTGTTATTTACTTTTGATCGCATCTGTCGTATCTGTGACCAAGTCCTTGACAAGATGTGATGTGGAAGAGGAAGGATTGATTTTGGCTCTTGGTTTGAAAGTCTAACCTGGTGGCAGGAGTGCCTGCAGCTGTGGTTATGGCAGCTTCCTCACAATAGGAAAGCTGAGTGGGAATGGTGCCACCGTTCTGACTTTCTGCTTTTTCCTCAGCCCAAGTCCCCAGGCATACAACAGTGCTATCTTATTCATAGTTTCCCTCCTCCATTCCCTCCTGGAACTGTTCTCACACACATACACACAAGTATTTTTCTTGAGGAATTTTAAATCTACCCAGGTTGACAGTGCTGGTCAGCCATCACTGGCTGCTGCCTTGTATCAGAGGTTTTGCTATTACTGTAGAAATGAGGTAGATGAAACTCAAAGAACATCAGTAATTTGCCTATGGTCACACAGCTATTCAAACATGAACAGAAGACAGACCTATCTGATTCTTAATCAGAACTCTCCATCCCGCCCGGCTTTCCCAGCACTAGCTGTTGCTGAGATGTATTTGCTCATGTGAATGATGAATTAGAATCTTTATTTTGCCTTTTAAATTCTTGATTTGTCCTGAGTTAACCCACTTTACAAGTGAGCCTCAGTGGGCAGCTGGCCTGGGTACTTTTAAACAAAGCAGTGATTTTCTTCATTCAAAGGCATGATGTTTAGTTTATCATGTTCTTCAAATGACATTAAATAACTGAAGAGAGTAATCTAATTTCTCTTCATATCTAGGTGATATGGCTGGACACTGTGCTGGGAGTCATAGCTATATTATAAGAAATGCCCATGAAAAATGGCTTATTAAAGAAAGTAGTGAAGCTTACATGTAAAATTTTGGAGTCATCTAAGGTTCCTTATGCTGCATTTGTAGGCTTGAAGATGGCCCTCATCTATTAGCCAGTGTCTTGAACTCAAATGTGGCATGTGGAACAGTATATTCTGTGCCACAGACACCTGCATATTACCCCTTCTATAATATTTAATTTCTCATTCAGTTTGAGGCATGACTATTCTTAGGAAAATATTTTTTCATAGACCTTCAAAATCTAAAGGAAGGATTCAGGGTGGTAAAGTTGGAGAGCTATTAACTTTGGGTCATTATATAAGAACATTTACAAAAAGTAGTTCAGCAAGGTAATTGTGTCTTTGTTTTGATTGTGGAACTAGACATTGAGCCCAGGGGCTTGCACATGCCGGGCAAGCACTGTTCCATGAGCTCTATTCCCAGCTCAGTTTAGCAATGTTCTCAGAGGTGTGAGCCAGCATGAATTAGAGAAGCATCAGGTTACACCCATTACATTGCACTGAAATCCTAACCAGTCTTCAAGTACACATGAATATGTTAATTGTGCCATTCCCTAAAAGTCATTATATAAATTCAAGTAATCTTGCTAATCAGAGTTTTTGTTGTTGTTGTTGTTGGTTGGTTGGTTGGTTAGTTGTTTGGTTGGTTGGTTTTGGCTTTTTAAACCCAAAACCTGCTTGCTATTACAATCCTACTTCCTTTACTAGAGCCTTGGTTTTGATTAATGAAAACAAACAAAGGTGAACTGATCCTTATAAAACCACCCATCAAACTCATGGTCAGCTTTTACTGGTCAAGTTTTTTTTTCATAAATTCATAAAATATAATATAGTTACAATCAAGAAGGAAAATGTGTAAAATATTCTGCCTCATTTTTCTGTTTTAAGGAATATCATTTATCCATATATCTTTTTAAAATAAAATAGAGTAAGAATAACTCTTTCACCTTCTTTTGCCAGAGAGTGTGATATAATATAATGCAAGAGGTGGGTGGCCTCATAAAATTTGGGTGAAATTTTTAAGTCATTTTCATCAGAACTTAAATTATAGAGGAGATAGTTATAACAGAGTAAATGTGCATTTAAAAGCTATATCTTCTCATAGCATGGATATAGAAAAAGCCTACAAGTGATTATCTTGGCTTGCTATTGACCCTAGTCCTAATTCCCTTCCATTCATTTCCCTAACTTGTTACCATGTCCATTATAGGCTAAATAATTAAAGCTACAGCTACATCATAAAAGGAACATTCCATCAATTCATATAGCACTGTAGACTGATGATTGCACTGTAGAGGTACAATCATCATATAGCTTGTCCTGCTCTCTGGACTCATCAAATCTCACCCTGTTACCACCATGGCTAGTGCTCTGCACCTCTGGATACTGCCTAATCACTAGATTTGCCCTAGTCCTGAAGGTTGCAAGCATTGTAATTGCTTCTGATTTCCCTTCATTTACTTTCACATTGAATCCAAGATCTTAATCAACTCACACCAACTCTTTCACTCTAACTTCACCTTGCCCAATCTGATTGGCCTTACTCTCATTTTTCCACTCTTATGGTCTTTGTCATGCACCTCTTACCATAGTAAATGGTACATTCTCTGGTAAACTAGCCATTTCTATGATAGTGTCTGTTTGGTTCTGTGATGTAAGCTCATAATTTGTTGTTTAGGATAGCCTTGAGCAGTTTGACCTTGTGCTGCACACTACTTGTGAATGAGTTTACCCTTGGAATGCACCTCCTCTCCCTGCTTTCTGAGTCTTCGCATACTTCCTTTAGCATGCCAGGGCTTCACATCTGCCTAAGATTTTCTTCCTTGGTAGGACTCCATGTAAGAGTCATATCTTCTGTGATATTTTTCATTTTCTTGAAGTAGAACTTATTTCTTTTGTCTAAGCAGTAGACCATAGACATCTGCCAGATTGTGTCACAAATGATCAGTTAGTTCAGTTATGCATTTTAAAAATTCTCTAACATATCATTTTAAATTAATTATTTGGAAATTTCATGCATTTTTAAATTAAAATTAAATGTTTACATTTTATATGTCACTTTACCTGTCTTTCTTTTTAACCAGCCATGCAAGGAAGGGTTTATAATCATGTACATGCTTGCCAATGTTCGACAACTACATACATCCTATTATCATGCACCTCAACCCCGTTTCTTCTGTATAAAATAACATTCCCATCAATTATTATGGTTTTAAGTTAAAGAGCTGAATGACAACTTCCTTTTAAATAACTGGTAGGAAAAATGTTCCTGCTTTTCTCTATCCTTTTTGCAGAATTTTAAAATGTCCCGTTTCTGAAAAGACACTTTGCTTAACAGGTTTTAGAGGCATCTGATGGGCAGAGTGTATAATGTGGTGTGGGAAGGGCTGGGGTCAGAAAATATAAATCTGCCCCTCATCTGTGGAATGATTTCATGTTGCTAGGTTTGCTTGTTCTCACCAGCTTGAAATATATGGAGATGTTGTAAGTATTTAAAGCATTTAACCCAGTGCCTAGAGCACACATACATGCTTAAAGAGGAATATCAGCCATTTTCACATTTATAAATTGAGATATCTATCAGTACATAATCTGTGTATACATGATCATATCATGTTTGTCCCCACTGCAGTTATCGGCAGAGGGCACAGAAGTTGTCGGAAATTCATAAGGATCAACCCGGCCACCCTGTCAATCGGACTACCTATTGGATAGACTACATTCTTCGCCATGACGGAGCCCATCACCTCCGTTCAGCGGTCCATCAGATCTCTTTCTGTCAGTACTTTCTACTGGATATTGCCTTTGTGCTTCTGCTTGGTGCTGTCTTGCTCTACTTCATATTGTCCTATGTGACAAAGTTTATCTATAGAAAAATCAAAAGTCTATGGTCTAGAAATAAGCATAGCACAGTTAATGGACATTACCAAAATGGAATCCCCAATGGCAAATACAAAGGAAATGGTCATATTAAACATGAAAAGAAGGTAAAATGAGCCAACAGCCCAGGCGATAGGATCAAGTTTATAGTGCTATTCTTTAGTCTAACAGCTACTAAAAGTAAATGTCCGCAAACGATCCTAACATGCCCTCATCAGATCTTATTAATGAAATTCCATGGATAAAATGTCTGTAAAGAGCACAACCCTAAATGCAAGAATGTATTTTGTTCTAATACTGATGCAGAAAGTTGGCAGTGAACCATTTAGAAGCCTTAATTATTTAAACCAGTTAAGTGATTGTGTCAGACCTTAGTTTTAAATGTTATGTATGTATTGCAGGTGAAGGATGGTGTTTTTCTCTTGATAAGATGTGTGTATGTTTCCTATGTCATTGGGTTTTAGCTTCTATTTGTATTTAGCTTGTAACAGTATTTCAAAGACTGTTTCCTAAACTCAGTGTAAAGAGGCAAGTGAAAAGGTGGTTGGCACAATTTTTGTATTTTTGTTTATTGTAGACATTTTTATTTGTTTCTTTTGTATATGTTTTTTTCTTACCAACTATGGATACTTGTGAAGGAAAACATGTAATGAAGTAAATGAGTGAAAAGGTTTTCACATTTTGCTAATATTTCTCTCCTATAAATAATTTTTCTCTGGAAGAATTTTCTAATTAGGACAGAGCAACAAAGCTCTTACTTTTTGTTCAAAATACTAAAGATTACTGCTTAAATAGCACTTGGAAGCAGAGCCATGTGTAAATGCTTAAGTGACTTGGATATTCCATAATTTGAGTTTTGAGTATTCAGGCATCACTTCTAAAATTTTAACTTTAAAATAATCACCTTTCATTCCTTTTATTATCTGGGTCACAATATAGTATATAGGTGCCAACATATCATTCTTTTCAACAGAACATTTGCAATTCTCCTCCTTGGTACCTGCTTTGGCTGCAGGACTTTGAGGTTTGTCAACAAATAAGAATTTACATGCTACACTGAAATGACAGAAATTGTACCACCCATTTGTGCAAATGAGTTTCCATTCCCTCCTTACTACATGAGCGCAACTCAGTAGCCTTTTTGGTCATTGTGCTTGCCATGGGACAATGACAGTATCTATTTGGAACAGGGAGACAAGTCACAACTTTGAAAAATTCAGGACCTCCCTGTTGAAGCACTTACTAAATAGCAAGTGTGAGTTTAGTCTGTGTCGCTCTGTTTACTGAGCATGTGCACTCACATGCGGCGTGCATGCTTTATTTATTTGTGGTTGGAAATCCCATATTTGACACTTGAGAGTTGAGAAATGAAATATTTACTTAATGTTACTCACCAACATGGCAGAGTTGTGAAAAATCTAGAATGCTGTAAATCCTTGTCATACACTGTGACATACAACTTTGTGACACTCCCACCAGGAGCCAGTCTCATATACTTAGGTTTAATATCAGTAGTTTTTAAATGTGCAATGCATACAGTGTACTGCTTTCTGAATACTTGAAATGGTATCTATACAAACCTGTTAGTTACACCTTTTCACAATCTTATCACAATGTTGCCATTCAAAGAGGAAAGTGATCCGGCAATGAATGGTGGGATAGTAACAGAGCATAGAGTGTATGAACGAGTTGATTTTACTTTTGGCATTTGGTAAAGTTGACAATAGGTACTAACTGGATGATTAAGCATAAGTTAATTTCCACTGTGATTTAAAAAAAAGAAACAAAACAATAAACAAAGTTAAAAATAGAGAAATGTTGTTGGAATAAAATTTTTATTCAGATTTTATTTCACAGTATTATATAAAAGTATATTTACATTATAAACGTGTTTCTAAGGCCTCCCTACTTTTGTATGTATATATGAATGTGCAAACAATGTATTAAATGTGAGATCATATTTAATAAAAATTAAATGCAGGGATTTATCCTTTCAAGTACATCAACATGGATCTTTAAATTCTATCCCAGAATTAAGAATGTTAAGTACAACTCTTATCATTGTTTCTTTGTTTTGTTTTGTTTAGCATTTTTTTGTTCTTCTCTACCAGTCTCCTGCCCTGAACTCCCAGGAAGCTTATTAGTCAGTTTTAATAAATAGGATGATTTAAAATTCTCTATACTTAGACTAAACTCTCTAATGAAGTAAAGTTTTTTTTTTTTTTTTTTTTT
>NW_022196898.1:73427860-73431978 GCF_008632895.1 Mastomys coucha | reverse complement strand
ATCCGCCTGCCTCCGCCTCCCAAGTGCTAGGATTAAAGGCGTGCGCCACCACCGCCCGGCGTGAAGTAAAGTTTTTGAGAAGGCATTTATTCATTTACTTTTCAGAAAGAGTCTCTGCAGCAGCAGGTGCTTCCATAGCTGGTTTATCAAATGGAAACTGGGATTTTTTTTCCTTCTAAATTTGTAATATATAATATCTCACTAATAGCACAAGGCAAGAATTTTGATAAGCCAAATTGGAAAGAGCTTGTATTAGTTGCAACTAGTACTATATTATTGAACTTGAAGGAAAGTAGATATTTCCCTCAAATCTCAGACTTTCACTAAATCCTAAATTAATACTGTTCATACTGGAGCCTTGGGTTGATATGATCCCCAGAATATCTCATCCCCCCACGTCTCATCAAAGTAAGTTGCAAAGCGCCCTCATGAAATAATTTAGTGATCTGTTCTAGTGAAAGTATAACCAATGAATTTCTCTGCTACAGTAATTAAACAAGTTTATAGATGTCACATTTAACAGTGGTTATCATAAATAATAGTATGAAGGCGGAATCTTTCAAAAAATCTTATAAGTTGAAATGGGAAATTACAGGAAATCTGTTGTTAAAATCACCTTGATATAGCCTTAAAGAATTTCTTGTACTGCTTTCATGACCACTGTACCCACTTTTAAAGACATGTGCTCACTATCTGTAGATATGCTCTTTGTATTTTTGGCAGACTTAGATACTTTCTTCTGACACAGAACCATCCGCATGGTTATCTAGCTGAAAGCTTTCCAAACTGGTAGGCTTCCAGCTACTTGGGTGTTTGTGGGATGCACTTAGGGATTTAGCAGTAGGAGATAGCACAAATCTGTAGGTATGGGAACAAAAAGTCACATGGTAATGTTACCGTGTCTTTTCATTGGCATCATTCAGATAGATTTTAGAGAAAGAATTTACATTGTTGTCTGCAAGTTTTCTGATAATATGAATAGTTTATAAAATAAGAGTTGTTTTTTGTTTTTTTGTTTTTCTTTTGGTTTGGTTTGGTTTGGTTTGGTTTGGTTTGGTTTGGTTTGGTTTGGTTTTTTGAGACAGTGTTTCTCTCTGTAGCCCTGACTGTCCTGGAACTCACTCTGTAGACCAGGCTGGCCTCAAACTCAGAAATCTGCCTGCCTCTGCCTCCCAACTGCTGGGATTAAAGGTATGCACCACCACTGCCCGGCAAAATAAGAGTTCTTAACTAGAGTATAATCCAAGCTTGGACTGATGAATCACAACCACGTGCAAAATTATACTATGAGACCTGGAAAGGGGAAAACATTTGAGATATAAATAAAGAAAATATCCAATAAAAAATAATGACAAAAAAGTAAGTTAATAAAAATAAGTCCAATACCAACATTAATACTTCTGATATTACAGAGGAATTTCATGTATGAAAATTGTTTCATTATGAACTAATATAGAATTTTCCATTCACTCATAGAGAATTAGCGGTTTTAAATTCCTAGCTTCTATCATCACTTTTACTTTTTTATATCCTATTTTGTGGAAGCGATAATTCTGTATTGCAATGAGCAGAACTGACTCAGGTTTTATTGAACTAGTGTTATTTACCCAGTTTCAAATGATAGCTTTTGTGGAACCATTCCTTGCTTTCAATATTGGGATTATAATTCTATTTAAGGCAAAGGTAAATTTTAAAAATCCGTGCAATGAAGAAGAGTTTTGTTAGTGACATCCTTTATGAACATAGTAACTCTTTAGTTTCAGGAACTACTCTAGTAGCTCTGTAGCATAGGCTGTAGAGGCGATAGAGTAGAGTGTGCCTAACCTACTATAGACATGCATTCTAGAGTATCATGAAAACTGTGCTTCGGTTTTTCTCAGAATTTTATCTAAAAGTACACGTAAATCTATGCTTTAATAGAAAACAGAAGCATTGGGGCTTAAAGCCATTGGTAAATTGCAAGTAGCCTTCAGCTCGGCAGTGGCTTGTGCTAAGGTCCCTCTGAATGGCAGTCCCCAATGGCATGTTAGAAACTATCCGTTCTACTTCTGATCCTGATTCTGTCTTCTAGTTCGATCAAAAGATTGAACTTACAAATATCCGGGCAATGAGAACAGTTTGAACAATCAAAGAAAGGCTTAGGAGACTTAAGAAGTAAACAAAACATGAAAGACTTAGAAAGCTCATGAAAATTATAAGGTCTACAAGATGTTCCTCAAGGTATATAAGCAACAACAATGGCTGGGGTCAAGAGATTCACCCACCAAGCTGTCTGGAAGCTATGTAGGGGATGTAGATTTATGGGCTGCCAGCCATGTTAGGGTGAGCTTTGGATGATGCCTTCGGGACACCATGCTGTTGTTAGTAACCCCCACAAAGTCAGTGGTTGACTAAGTCATACGTCAGTGACTTACCTGACATGAATTGACATTTTATTACATCTCTCCGGGAAAAGTTACACAATATATATCCAAGAAAATGAAAATATTTTTGTAAATTTATTGTTGGTCTGTGCTAAAGTCCAGCCCTGGTGCAGTTCAAAACCCAAAGAAGGGTGTGTGGAGTCAGCAAAAGAAGACGTGGACCACGGAGTACAGTTGACACTGATGGCACTGAGACAACTTGGGTGACCTTTATTTATGCATCTATTGTTTTCACAGCTGAAAAGATTTTACATAAGTTTTCTCATTTTCTCATGTACAATCTCTCTTAAGAATTTCCTACATTTAACAATAATATAGACTATCTCTGTTTTTCCTCCCTTCTCCTCAATTCCTGTGTTTTCTGCTCACACATGAGCTATATCAAGAAAGAGGAAACACAGCTTCAGCAAGCAGTTAATAGCTAACCCAGCACATTGGTGCATGACCAATTGACAGTTTTGGCAGCAATTGCAGTTACAGTATAGAGAGACGATAAACTACATACCCAGAAAATTAAACTGTAAACCATAAGTAGATTCTAGATATTTGTGGCATTTTCTGTAGCTGAATTTAAATGATACTGAAACGTAGTCCACCTGCTGTTTTGCAGAAAATTAAGAGAAGGGAATCATTTATTTGGATGCCTTAGCAAATTTCATAAATGTAAGGGGATGGAAATGGCAGTTTGTGCTTGTTTAGAAGGCAGTTCTGAGGTTTTCATGGGTGTTGGGTGATCCTAGTGTAGATCCTGTAGATCACTAGTTGTCAGTGTCCAGTCTTCCCATTCTGTTTGTTCTCGTTTATCTGCTTCTGGATTTTCTGTTTTCTTCCTTAGCTCTTTACTTGTGCAAGTTAAAAGTTTTGTAACTCACTGGCATCTAAGTATAGGATGCACAGATAGTGTGTGTGTGTGTGTGTGTGTGTGTGTGTGTGTGTGTGTGTGTGTGTGTGTGCATCTAAGAAATGATGCTTTGAAGACAATGTCATAAGACAACTAGAAATTAAAACATTCAAAAGTTCAGAGCAAAATGTCCATGTATTAAAAATAATATGCAATCTATAACATCCAAGCTAAACATTCTAAGGTCCATAATATGAGAGAGGGAGTAGTGCTCATATGGTCACTGGGAGGAAGGTGACCCATGTGTGAACACTTCTTTCCTTTGAGTCTCCATGGTACCTTCTGTGGCACTGTGCCACTTCTGTGGGGCCGTAGCTCCATGATTCCTAAGCAGTCCAGTAATATGCACAGCCCTGTTTTGCTTTGCACTTTATCAGTTATGATTCTGACATTGCTATCTTGTTTTTTCTTCCTTCTCCAGTGAGGAAAGCTCACTGTTAATGTTAATTGTGTTTTTTTAAAAGAATCTTGTACTATGAAATGTGCTCAGTTCTCAGTATGTGACTGTTACCTAGATTCACTCATATGTCAAGTGTTTACTGAAGGTGCTAGAAGTGCAGTCAGCTATCTGGAGAGCCCCAGGGAATCCTAGATAAGAGGCAGGCATTCAAAACTTACCCAGACTTTGTATTTCATGAGCATAAAATTGTGTGTAAAGATGGATAGAAAGATCTAGGTAGGAAAGCCAAGAAGAGCCTGGAAAAGAAGCAGTGTTAAGGAGATTTCAGATCTAATCCCTCTTGGTGTGCCTCACATTTCTTTTTTTTCTTCTTTTTTCTTTCTTTCTTTTTTTT
>NW_022196898.1:73405670-73427746 GCF_008632895.1 Mastomys coucha | reverse complement strand
TTTGTGCTAGAGTGAAGATGGGAAATTGGGCAAATCAAGTAGAGGTTTAAAGGTGAATATGGGATCCAGGAGGCTACAGGGATTTATCAAATCAAACCACCTATATATAGGCATATGGGTCATTGAGATGGTGTTCACAATGTTTGGTGAGAAAAAGCATTAACATACTCCTAAGAGAGGCATATAGAAGCTTCTTGTGTATTTGTGAATGTTATAATGGACTAAAGAATGAATTTTGGTTGCAAGTGACTTCTAACTAAAGGCAATACCAATTTAATAAATTTAAGTTTAATTTTAAAATAAAGTTATTTTATGCCAAGTGTATTCTGTTATTCTGCCAGCTTTCTGATTCAAGCCCAGTATATCCATTATTCCTTGTATCACTGTCTCTAAAAGATGCAGAGAAAGAATAGATAAGGGAAAAAAAGCACTGTAAAATTGCTTCTAACTTTTATTGCTTTATTTCTATGCAACAAATGCCCAGTTTTCTTCTCATGTCATCTTTCTATATGTCTTGCACTTTAAAGTTTCACTTTAGCATCCCTGCGTACTATAGGAAGTACAAAGGCGGACTAGATAATATTAAAACAGTTGCAAAGTAGCTAGCTAATGCTTGACTATAAGATCGATTCTTGTTCTGTACTGCCTATGTGATCTGGGCACATTTTCAAATTACATTCATTATTTTGTGTGTGTGCATGCACTTACACATGTGAGTGCTCCATGATTCACATGTAGCAGTCAGAGGACAACTTGCTGATGTTAATCCTTCCCTTTTACCATGAAGGTCCCAGGGATTGAGCCCCAGTTGTCAGGCTTGACAGCAAGTATGTTTCCCTACTGAGCCATTTTGCTAGTGCCCTCATTTGCATATCTTTTGAATTTTTAATTCAATCAGTTTTTATTTTGAGATTATAACATTTTACCCTTATGTATACCCTTCCTGCACTCCTTCAAATTCATGACCTCTTATTTCACTGATTGTTATTACATGCATATATAGATATATGTGTATGGGTGATACATATATATTTAAATATACTGTGTGTTTGTGTGTGTGCGCGCGCGCGCGTGTGTGTGTGTGTGTGTGTGTGTGTGTGTGTGTGTGTGTGTGTGTGCGTGCCTAATACAACCTGTTTGTTAGGTATAATGATATTTGTGTGGATGTTTCCAGGAATGATCATTTATCACTGGACAATCTTGGCATACTGTTCCATGGAGAAGACCACCTATCCTGCTCCCAGTTTCCCTCAATTATCTATAATTTCTTTGTGTATGTGTCAAGTTGATCCTTCCTAGCATTTTTCTGATTCACTTTGGCATGTCCATTGGTGTAATCTTTGTTTGGCTAATGTTCGGTAGTCATGGTAAGATACTATCATGTATCTTCTGTTATTACTGGGAGACACTAGCTCATATCAGATTCCCTGATCTTCTGGGTCTTAAAAGTCTTTCTATCCTGTCTAATGCAATACTCTCAGAGCCTTAGGTGCAAGTGTGTTTTCTAGATGTTTCTACTGGGACTGGCCTCCAGAACTCTGCATTTTTTTTAGTTGTAGTGGTTGCCCTGAGGTGTGAAGGAGATAGGCAGCCAGCAGTCCTACTAAGCTATAATCTCTGTGAACCACATTAGCTACCACCATGGCACAATAACCCTCTGGGTGCAGTAGTGGCATGCCTACCTTGTAAGAAACCGAAAGCTCTCTAATTGGACTTAGAAATGTTCAACAAGAGAGAAAAGATGCCTGGGACTGAAAACCTAGCTAACTAATCAATACTACTGAAGGCATGGTTTTTGAAGGAGAATCTACAACCACTAATTTACTAAGCCAGCAAAATCGCCCAACAATCTATTTGCATTTGTTCTTGAACCCACATGCAAGTATAGTCTTCATCCACAATTCTCACTGTTGTCTCTGCTCTAGAATCCCTGTCAGCCAATCTAATTGCTTGTATGAGTTCATAGTAGAAGTATTTCTGGGTGTGATCGGTATGGAACACCTCTTGTGCTTGTTCTGGGGTCAGCACATAGAAAAACATTTAAAGATCTATGGCAATGGAAACCTTTGTATATATCAACTCAAGTTGGAACATCAACCTGAATGTTTACAACCTCTGGAATAGCATTTGCTCTCATTAAGAGAACTTTTCTATTTCTTAGATGTGCCAAGGTCTCCTACCACTCTGGCTTTTGCTATCCGTTCCTCTTGACAAGAGCTGAAGTCCTTGTCCTCTTTTTACCCTCATCTGCCTGATCATTCACATCAGTAGCTATCTTTGAGGTGGTGTTCTTGTGGTGATTTAATATCAAGCCATGATGTTTTATTGTTTTCCTGTTTTCTTACTAATATGAACATTTTAATAAAACACTATCCATTCACATGCTCATCAGCTCTTCTAAAACAGAAAAGTTGCCACTCGTTTTTCACATCGTTTCCATAAAGCATTTGACTTGCCACCATTCACTTCTACCATCCATCTTCTGAAATTGCTTTTAATTTTACATTCCAAGGACTACTTAGGAAAAGGAGAATCCACCGATATGAAAGGAGAAATGGCAGAAAGTAATGGGGAGGGGGGTGAAGTAGTATTGCAATATGTTGCATGCAAGTACAACACACCGAGAAAAATAATGCCTGTTCATTTTGCTATCAATTTTAAACGTACTATCATGGCTTGTGCTCTTAAGTTGGACATCATCAGTACTATTTATTTTAGGTCACAGATAATCAAATCTTACTTCTTAATTTATAAAAGCATCAGATAATATTCCTTTGTCAGTATTGTTATCCATTTGGTCTCACTGCTGTAAGTACAGCCTTTATTAAAACACAAACAAACATTGTTTTCTGTTTCTAAAGTGCCAGGCACTGTATGTGATACTAGGAATACAAGAACGAGGAACCATAGTCCCTGCCTTCACAAGGACAATCCCAGTTTCAATAAGCAACGGAATATTTGTTGTAATACGGCTATAGACAGTGAGCTTTTGAAACAGAAAGAAAGTGAAGGGAGTTTCCACATGGGAATTATTTCAGGTGAATCATGGGGAAATCATGGAAATTCACAAAGCTGAAAATGGGTGGAAGGGATCTTAGACTAGCATGCCCTGCAGTCAAAGGCACTGAGTTATGGAAGAGTGTTACACATTGTAACCTGCAGATTGTTTGGTCTGGCTGGAGAGTGAGTGATGATGAGGAAGTTACCACTCCACCAGGACAAAAGCCAGTTTTCTCATGGACTTCCACATTGCCTTTTGGCTTTGGTTTTTTACCGTTCAGCTTTGCACAAGTTATTTAGTAACTTTCCCCAGGAAACCCAGTTTTAGTGTCTGTGTCCCATTCCTGGTCATAAGTCATATAATGTTTAAAAACTGTTGGTACCAACTTTCTTAAATTATAGGCTGGGTTTGCATAAATGTCTTTTACTCAATCTACACAGGATTAATAGAAAAGATAACACTCACATTTAATGTTCTGGCACTATGAAAACTGCAAAAATACTATTGTCTACAGCCCCTTAGCTAATGCGAACAAAGAGGTGGATTTTGTTGTTGTTTTATATGAAAATATGGAATTTTGGTAATGTAAGCATTCAACAAAAGCAATTTGTTTAACGTCTCATGTAGCACTGGCTGGCCTCAAACAGGTTAGGTAACTGAAAAGGACCTTGAACTCTCATCCTCTGCCTCCAGCTCCTGAGTCCTGTGATTACATGCATGTACCAATACTACAAAATGTATATAGTGTTGGAGAACAAAAATGGTCTCCCGCATGCTAGACAAATACTATATCAACTAAGTAACATTCCCAGATGGAAAACCCAATTTATGAAACCTTTTTATTTTTTTTGTCCCACTTAACCTGTCCATAATAAATACCTGGGAATATTGATGGCCACCAGGTTCAAGAATAATAGTAACATAAGGAGAGCATGCTGGTTCATGCCTGGTGCCTGCCATCTCAGTACTTGGAAAACTGATAACTGAAGATCAAGCCAAAGCCAGCCTGGGCTGAATAGAGAGAGCTTGACTCAAAAATCAAACCAAGACCACCAAGATGGTTTAGCTGGGTAGGGCACTTGTACAAACCTCTGATAACTTGAGTTCAATCCTTGGAAACCCCATACATGCAAAACTAGAGAACTAACTCCACTATAGCACTCTAGTTTCTATACACATGCATATGGCTCAGGTACCTCCACACTCATATCATGCCTACAAGCTCTCTCTCTGTCTCTGTCTGTCTCTGTCTCTGTCTCTCTGTCTCTCTGTCTCTCTCTTTCCCTCTCTCTCTCTCTCTCAGACTGGGTTTCTTTGTGTAACCCTAGCTGTCCTAGAACTCTTTCTGTAGAGTAATCCACATGCCTCACCCTTCTAAGTGCTGGGATTAAAGGTATATATCACCACAATATATATATATATATATATATATATATATATATATATATATAGTCAAAATGAAAGAGTACAGCTTTCTGGAAGTAAATGGCAATGTATTAACCTCTACATGATATCTTTACAAGAAGACAAATTACTACAGTAATGACTTTCTATACAGAAAATACACTAATAGGATTGGACATATAACAATACTTAACTATTTTGAAGCCTAATCTCACACATTATCCAATTGACGTTTGTTTCTTCCTGTAATTTTTGGGTTGGTATTCATAGTCATTGCTCTGTTTCTGTTAAACGTCAAACCCAAGGCCTAAGTCACAGGTACCTTCAGATGCTTTCCAAAAGAGTGGAGAAGAACAGGCAAAACTCCCTCAGCCCAGCTGAGGAAGCCTAGTGTGAAGCAAAGGGTCAGTTAGGCAAACCTGGCTGACATCTGGCTGATCACATCCTGGCTCTCAGATTCAAGACTTTATTGGTGGATCGAGAACACAGGTTGGAATATAAGAGCTAAGAAAATTTTAGGTTCCAGTGCCCACTAAGTAGCCCCCTTTACAAGGTTGGATTCAGTTGTCTGTAACTCATTGAGCCTGTTACATTCTCAGAGCCAATGACACTTCTTCCTTTGGAATGAAAGGGTTTTTTTTGGTTTTTTGTTTTGTTTTGTTTTTTGTTTTCTAGATTCTGACACATTTTGGAGAGAAAATGAAAGAGGCTTTTATACTAGAAGTTGATGTTAGCATAACAGATGGAGCAGCCATGGAAGTTCCCAAGTAGAGATCTTCATATTTGTAAATTATGTTTGATCCCATAATAAACTCCAAACTCTATTAACATGAGAGTCCCAGCAGCTTTTAGGTGTAGAGCTAGGAAGCTATGGTAATGGAGCAACCTCAGGTAACTTAAGCCAAGATAAAACCACTAGCTTTGTGCCTTAAGTAATGAAATGTGACTTAAAGGGTTTTCATGAAGACAGTGTTCTTTATTCTTTATTCTCCCTCCAAAAGTTTCAATCATCTGTGTTTATCTAAGAGAAAACCAAAGTATTCTCTGCTTGTCAATTCCTTTTTCATCATCTGGAATAAAATTCAAAAAAAATTACAAATAACCATTGCCTAAACACAAAACACCACTGACTTTTTTCGGGCCCGCTTTATAGAACTTGCAATAAGTGGTTTGATTCTATATCAGCCTCCTATCTTTCCAGCACCCATTGCCTCTACTGATTGATACCCACTCCTATAACCCTTACTTAACTCAGTTGAAAAGACCTGCTGTTATTTGGTGATCAGGGCTCTTGTTCCTTAAACAATTCTGTCGTCTATACCCATAAACCTTGCCTTGACTGCCTTGCCATACTCATACATCAAAAGACAGATCCTAGATCAACCCAGCCATCTCTGAGATCAAGCTAATATCCGGATTCATAAGCAATTTGGCAAGAATTTAAAACCCAGTGCAAGGCTGTATCTCAAAGCAAGTTCTGAAACTGAGAGTAGCTTTGAGATAAACAGTTAAGTGGTGTGACTGAGTCTCTGGGTGCATTCATTCCTCAGGACTACATACAAACCAAACAAAGCAAGGATCAAGGTCCTTTTCTTTATTGCTTGGTGCCAGTCTTATATTTCATCTGTGCCACTGAAGTTCATTTTTCTTATTTCTCAGAACGTTTTCAAATCATCACCAATTTCCTTTGCATTTTATTTTTATGTGTCCCCTCCATTGATTTCTGCCGGTGATCTATTATTTACTGAGAATGATAATGCCAATATGCATGTATTTCTTTTGCCGCTTCTCCTAACACATTTGTGTCTACATACATTCTTCTTTACTAGAGTACCAGTAAAAACGTACTAACAACAACAAAATAAGGACATGTGTATTAGATTCCAGTACCCAAATCACTCACTATGGAGATTCCACTTTACAATTCTTTAGTATTGTGGAATCATCAAGCCCCCCAAGAGGAAGGATCCAGAAGGGATTGTGGAATACCAATCAGGATTACTGGGATAGAGCTTCAGATAAAGAATTTAAAAAGTGCTAGAAAACAAATGCCTGGCAATACGTACTCCATAATAACTGTGTACACTGCACAATGCCAGTAAACAATCTCAATGCTGGTAAACACCTTTCTCCTTGATTCCCCTAACCTTTCCATCTCTGCATCATTCTGTCTTTAAAAAAAATATGTGGTGTGTGTGTGTGTGTGTGTGTGTGTGTGTATGTGTGTGTGCGTGTGTGTTTGTGTGTGTATGCAGCTGCATATCTGCATATCTGCCACAATTGCATTTGGATGTGAATGTCCTAGAATAATGGAATGTCAGTCCTTGCCTTCTACTTTGTTTTGGACTGTCCCACTCAGTTACTACTGATGCTTCAGTAGCCAACCTCGTGTGTAAGCCTTCATCCTGTGCTGCTTGACTGCATCCCCAAACCCTTCCTTTCCTCTTACAGCCCCATCCCATCATCTAGATGGAACCATTTGCATCTTCTCACACAGTGTACTTTTCAGTGATGACAAGAAAAAGCTTTAAGGATTTCCCTCTTCTGAAAATCTCACTGCACTGGACTCTTTCTTCACTCCTCTCATGTATCTCCTTTGCCTTTTCCTAAGCTGTAGCTTCTCACCTTGGACTCATGGCTCTAAGCATCACCTCTCAGAGACAGACTTCTCTGTCTTTTATGGCCCCTACTGTGCTCATGGCTATTCACCAAGCTTCTTTGTATATTCACTTCTTAGCTAATGACCTGTGTTATTGACTTTTTCATTTGTATCACTAGCACTCAGCACAATCACAAGACAAAAAAAAAAATACATAAAATCATCTGAAAGAATAAAAGAAGCATTCTATTTCTTTTATTGTATTATTGCTCCCATGTTAGCACATGTTGAGAAATGTGATGATAATTTGGTACAAATAAGCCCAAATTTGTATGTGATAAAACAAAATATATTTGTGTCATACTTTGATCACCTCAACTCAAGAAAGACCCACTTGCTAGCTTTCTCTGCCTTTCTCTGATGTGTGCTCTCCTGTCTTCTCTGGTGGGCTTTGACTCACTGCCACCTGGAATGTGTTGGTCTGGTTCACTGATGTGCAATCAGTATCTGGCACAGAATAGGCTTTCAACAGAAGCTGAGGGATTTATTACCTAATTAACCAGTTTCCTCTCAAGGAGGTTTGGGGGATGAGTGGGTGAGCTGCTTCTTTCCTGTCTTCATGGCAATCTTGATCCTTTAAGGACAATCTTGTTTCTGAGGCTCTTCAGTCCTCAGTTCCCTTTTGTCCTGGCTTCTCAATAGTATTTGGATGTTACTCATTAAAAACCTGAATATACTGTTTTTCTATACTTATTTTCACACACACTATATACTATACACACAGTGATCTAAACACCTACATATTCATGTATACATATGGCTGTCACTGAAGATGTTATTTATAAATCATAAATATGTATAAACCCATAACTTTACCCCAATTGAAAATTTAAAATAATCCCAGCCTCAATGCCTGTGAAAATCAGCTAATTAATGTTTCTTAATCAATGTTCCCATGTTTGAAGGCTTCTTATGATTAATTTGTTAATACTGACATGTTATACATGACTTTCTAAATAGTGTAAGAATCACTAGGAATTTATAAGGAAGCAATTTTTCCTCCTATCCTTAATGGACTTTGATTTTCATACCTCTAGAACTAGAGTGCATGTGGTTGTTGTTTTCTCTTTATAGAATAAATGGTACAAATTAGGAGAACTGCAGAATGTCTCTTACAGAACTTCTGGGTTGTATTTCATTCCAGATGCAGTCAAGTTGACAACCAAGAATAGTCATCACACTATTTAGTGCACAGCACCCCAGTCTTACTAGGGAACCCATGTTGACAGGTCTTTCATCACACTTAAGGACTTCTACCTTATTGGCCTCTCAATGCAACTTATTTCTCTAACCTTCTTAGTAGGATTGTTAGTTGTGCATTCTTTTTATAACTATCCCTACAATCCTTCCTTTCCTTTGGATTCAAATGGCGACTCTACACTTTACTTCTTTAAGCAGACAGAAACCAGGGACCAGCAAGATGGCTCAGTTGGCAATGTGCTTTGCACACTTTTGAGGACAAGCTTCAGTGCATATCTGTAACCCAATTGATGCTGAGGAAGGATCTGAGATCAGTGAACCCTGAACTTTCTGACCAGACAGTCTACCTGAGTTAGTGATCTCCACTGCAATAAGAGACCTTATTCCAAAGAAAATTAAGATGGAGAACAACCAAGTGAAGAGACACTGATTTCTGGCCTCCATCTGCACAGACATGTTCATTTATGCCTGTGAGAACACACGCACACTCACACACACACACACACACACACACACACACACACACACACACTGGTTTTGATCTTTAACAGATTCTCACTGTTGAATCTCCAAGTCTTTTCAGGCTTATGAACTCCTTCCCATGTATGTGTATCCACACTTATCCAGTCCATTTCCTACACCTATAATATGGTGGAAACCCAGATTCCATTGTAAGCTTTGCTACAGAAACCATTCACTATCTTCCATATGTACTAATTTATCTTTATATAGGAGACTCCCCAACAGAATAAAAACATTCTTGATAGCTTTTATATTAAGAAAAGTTTAATGTCATGTTTCCGTTTGACACATTTATTTTTTCATTTATGGCAAAATTTCACAGTAGTCTACACCTATTTTTTTTTAATTTTTTTACACAGCTCATATTTAGAACTTCACTGTTTCATTGAAATTGTTTACCCACTGACCCAGTAACTTTCATCTTGCCCCCTTCAAGGGCATTTTGGTATATTTGACATTTTTCTTCCTTTCTTAAAACATTCCCATTTCTTAATTTCTGTCTTAGTCTCTTCTCTATAAAAATAGTTTAGTAGTCCCCATGTCTATCTACCCCAATATGTATTTAAGAGGATTAAAAGTTATCCTAACATAGCCAGAAGCTGGAACCAACCCAGATGTCCTTCAACTGAAGAATGGATACAAAGAAATGTGGTAAATTTGTACAATGGAGTACTACTTAGCAATTAAAAACAATGACTTCATGAAATTCCTAGGCAAATGGATGGAACTAGAAAATATCATCCTGAGTGAGGTAACCCAGACACAAAAGAACACACATGGTATGCACTCACTGATAAGTGGATATTAGCCCAGAAGCTCACAATGCCACAGACCATGGGGAAGGAAAACCATGGACCATGGGGAAGGAAGACCACGGACCATAGGGAAGGAAAACCACAGAGCATAGGGAAGGAAAACCACAGACCATAGGGAAGGAAAACCACGGACCATGGGGAAGGAAGACCACGGACCATAGGGAAGGAAAACCACAGACTATAGGGAAGGAAAACCACGGACCATAGGGAAGGAAAACCACAGACCATAGGGAAGGAAGATCACGGACCATAGGGAAGGAAGACCACAGACCATAGGGAAGGAAGACCAGAATATAGGTGTTTCAGTCCTGCGTTGAAAGGGGAACAGGATGATCGTTGGCGGTAGAGTGGGAGAGAGAGAGGAGGGGGAGGAAATAAGGGGGCAGTATCCAGAACTGGAGGAGCTGTGAGAAAGGTACAGAGGGTCAGCAAATCTAATAAAAATATGTAGCAGGTGGAATGAGGAACTGGGGATAACTGGAAGGTCCCAGACACCAGGAAAATGTGAGGTTCCCAGAACCCAACTGGGATGACTTTACTGGAAATGCACAGAGGTGGTAAAGATAGAACTGTAGAGAGCACCTCCAGTAGAAAGGCATGGCTCCCTGGTCGAGAGATGGGGCCACCCACTCATCTTCATCTCAAAGTTTTTAACCCAGAAATGTTCCTGTCCAAAAGAAGAACAGGGAAAGAAATGGAATGGAGACTGAAGAAAGGGCCAACTGGGGACTGCCCCACCTTGGGATCCATCATGTCTGCAGACATCAAATTGGACACTGTTGCCGTGGTCAAGAGGCACCTGCTGACAAGAACCTTGTGTGTCAGTTCCTTGGACAGTCCAGCTAGCAGCTGACCAAAGCATATGTGGATGCTCAGAGCCAACCATCAGACTGAGCTCAGGGCCTCTGGTGGGGAGCTGGTGGAAGGACTGGAGGAGGGTAGGGGGATTGCAACCCCACTGGAAGAACAACATAGGCTGGCCTGACCACTCAGTTCTCCCAGAAACTAAACCACTAACCAAGGAGTGTATCTGGACGGACTCATAGCTCCAGACACATATGTAGCAGAGGATGGCATTGTCTGTCAGCAATGGAAGGGGAGGCCCTTGATCCTTGATGCCCCAGAATAGGAGGATGCTGGGGTAGTGGAGCAGAAGAGGTGGGGAGAGTACCCTCATACAGGCAAAGGGGAGGGGGAAGGCGGATGTGGGATGGGGTTGGTGGAGGGAGTAACTGCGAAGTGGGATATTATTTGAGATGTAAATGAATGGAATGATTAATTAAAAAAAGTTATCCTAACACCTACCCCATTTTAATAAGTTTCAAGAAGAAAATAGGTCTAAATTAGAAAGCTAATATTGTTCAGGTACATTTTTCTATTTTTCTCCTGTTTCAATGACCACCCGTAATTTCGACTTTTGTTATGCATGTACTTCTCCACCTGTATATACTGATATGTTCCAGGACTCCATCCTCAGCCCTCTTTCCCATTCTTTCCCTCCTTCTGTGTGGCCATTGAATTGCAATTACCAAGTAGAATCTGATGGAGTCAATAGTAGGTCCAAGATTAAAGGCAATGCCTCCCTCTCTCCGGGAATCTATCAGCAGCAAATGGTTCATTGGTGATGGGTAGGGCCTTAGTCTCTCCCAGTTTATGTCTAGTTAGCTGTTCATGGGCTCAACCTTATGTCATTCTTAGCTTTAGCCAGAGAGTTCTCTCCAGTACACTGCAGTGGCTATACAAGGTTTTGAGAGGATCACGTGCTCATCTCTCCTCAAAACGTGTATTCTTCACTTTAAAGCTCAGAAAACTTGTAGGAGTGCCAGAATGCAAGACCTGAAGATAGGTAAAAGGTTTGTACAATGCTATTCTTACAAGCAGCTACAACTAATGTAATCATAACTCTTAATGGATCTCTCTCTCTCTCTCTCTCTCTCTCTCTCTCTCTCTCTCTCTCTCTCATTCTCTCATTTCACTGATGCAGTAAGTTATCTCTACAGTATACACCCTTGCACTGCTCTTCCCTCCAATTGGAATTACTTTCAAATCTTGTGAATTTCCTTAAATCTTCAGCACAGAATAGTGATTCCTGCCCAGTGAGATCTTTTCTGATCACCCCATTTTAACATCCTTTCCCACGACTTATCCAATTGATCTTAATTTCTTCTTATCACTAAATGGCTAACCCTCAAGTATTCTTGTGAATTTTTTTTTCATTTGTTTCATACCCCGTTCTCCTGCTGAGAATGCAATGATCTTGAAAGCAGAACACTGGAATGTCAAGTTCCCAGTTCCCAGGCCTGTGCTCCTTACTAAAATAATAATGGAACATTCCCAATGGAAGATGAGAATAAATGTTAACTCTGTATTCTACTTGTTGAGAACCCGGGATCTAAGTAAATGATGCCTTCTTTAATGCAAACAACCTCCAAATTTATATCTCGTCACTGTGGACCTGATCACTACAAAATCCTGGGATTTAAGGAATAAGAAGTATGATGCTAAGGTTTCATAAAAAGATTTCTTATTTATACTAAGTTGGTCTCTCTGTGTCTTTATTTTAGGCTACTATGACAGGTTCCGCAATTACCCAATTTTTCCTCATGCATAGACTGTTGATAATAATTGCTGTCTCCTTGCAAATGTGACAGAAATATTATGTGCTGCTTAGCCTTTTCTGAACATGACACAAGCTAGGGTCATCTGGGACTCAATCTCCATTGAGAAAATGCCTACATCAACATGACCTGTGTGTAAGGGCCCTGCCTATAGTCCATGGTGTCACCCTTGGGCAGATAACTCTGGGTTGTTTGCAAAAACAAACTGAGCAAGCTATAGGACATTAGCTAGTAAACGGCATGCTTACATGAACTCTGCTTCAGTTCCTACCTCCAGGTTTCTACCTTGAGTTGCTTCCCTGAATTCCTGTCATGATGGAATGTAATATGCAAGATGAAATAAACCCTTTACTTCCCAACATGATTTTGGTCATGGTTTTATCACAGCAAACTACGATGTAATGCCAACATATTATAGTTGTTAATATTACATGGGGCTTCTAAATTTATCAGACTAGGGATTAGCATAGAAATACCCATTAGATAGTGGCCACGTATCATTTAGACATATACTATGGTCTTCAACAAAAACATACAAGCCACACCTAAGTGTCTGAAACTATGCCTGAAAATGTGTAATGATTAAACATGCTATGCTACTCCTCTTTGATTAATGACAATTAAAATTTATTACTATAGTCAACATCATCATAGCAGAAATATCATAATTTTAATTAGACATATATAGCAATATGGAAGTATACAACTTCTTTTCTTTTACTTGAAACAGTTGAGTTTGTGACTGAATATATGGTTTAAAATATTCTATCTAGTCATAGAAAATATACTCTACAAAACCAAAACATTACTTTTAAGTTGGGGAAATTATAAGGACAAATAATTCTGGTTATAGAGACTAGAGTATGATCAGTGAGTATTTATAGAAGACCAAACATGCCCAGAAAAGAAAAAAAACACCTTGAGAACAGATACCGTATAGTACACTACAGGAAAACATTTAATAACTGAAATATGAGACAGTACATTATGAAGATTAAAATCTACACCAAAGAGAACATATTCATTATTTTAATTTTATCATACATGTCCCTTCTCTGATTTCTTCAGTTGAAAGTCTGTCCATTCAGGTAAATTACCTAATAATCATACTAATCAAAGAGAGAAACTCACTGAATTTTTTAATTAAAATTATCCATGCATATTGCATGGAATTTCCTTTTTTATGAAAAAGTAAATTTCTTTATTTTATCATTAAATGTTTTCTTTATTTACGTTTCTAATGATATCTCCTCTCCTGGTTACCCATACAATAAATATCAAAAACAAAAAGAAAAAACAAACCATGTTTCCTCCCCCTTAACCCTACTCACCAACCCACCCTCTCCCAATTCCTGGCCCTGGCATTCCCCTAAATTGGGGCATAGAGCCTTCACAGGACCAAGGGCCTCTACTCCCATTGATGACCGACTAGGCCATCCTCTGCTACTTATGCCACTGGAGCCATGTGTCCCACCATGTATGCCCTTTTGTTGATGGTTTAGTCCCTGGGAGCTCTGAGGGTACTAGTTAGTTCATATTATTGTTTGTCCTAATGGGCTGCAAACCCTTAGCTTCTTGGGTCCTTTCTCCAGCTCCTTCATTAGGGACCCTATACTCAGTCCAATTGATGGTTGTGAGTCTCTACTTCTGTATAAGTTGGGCACTGTCAGAGCCTCTCAGGAGACAGCTTTATCAAGTTACTGTCAGCCAGCACTTACTAGCATCTACAATAGTGTCTGTGGCTGATAATTGAATATGGGAAGGATTCCCAGGTGGAACAGTCTCTAGATTGTCCTTCTTTCAGTCTCTGCTCCATAGTTTGTCTCTGTAACTCCTTAAATGGGTATTTTGTTCCTCCTTCCAAGAACAAACACATCATTCACACTTTGGTCTTCCTTCTTCTTGAGTTTCTTGTGGTTTGTGGATTATATTTTTGGTATTCCCAGCTTCTGGGCTAATATGCACTTATCAGAGAGCACATACCATGTGTGCTCTTTTGTGATTGGTTACCTCAGTCAGGATGATATTCTCCAGATCCATCCATTTTCCTAAGAATTTCATAATTTATTTTTTATACCTGAGTAGTACTCCATTGTGTAAATGTACCACATTTTCTGTATCCATTCCTCTGTTGAGGGACATCTGGGTTGTTTCCAGTTTCTGGCTATTATAAATAAGGCTGCTATGAACATAGTAGAGCATGTATCCTTATTACATGTTGGAGCATCTTCTGGGCATATGCCCAGGAGTGGAGTAGCTGGGTCCTGTGGTAGTACTATGTCCTGTTTCCTGAGAAAACCGATTTCCAGAGTGGTTATACCAGCTTGCAATTCCACCAGCAATGAATGAGTGTTCCTCTTTCTTGACAACTTTGCCAGCATCTATTGTTACCTGAGTTTTGATCTTAGCCATTCTGACTGGTGTGAGGTGAAAACTCAGGATTGTTTTAATTTGCATTTCCCTGATGACTAAGGATGTTGAACATTTCTTTAGGTGCTTCTCAGCCATTCAGTATTCGTCAGTTGAAAATTATTTGTTTAGGTCTGTACCCCATTTTTAATAGGGTTATTTGGTTCTATAGAGTCTAACTTCTTGAGTTCTTTGTGTATATTGGATATTAGTCCTCTATCGGATATAGGATTGGTAAGATCTTTTCCCAATCTGTTGGTTGCTGTTTTGTCCTATTAACAGTGTCCTTTGCCTTACAAAAGCTTTGTAATTTTATGAGGTCCCATTTGTCAACTCTTGATCTTAGAGCATGAGCTATTGGTGTTCTGTTCAGGAAATTTTTCTCTGGGCCTATGTGCTGGGCTATGGGCTCTTCCTCATTTTCTTTTCTATTAGTTTCAGTGTATCTAGTTTTATGTGGATGTCTTTGATCCACTTAGACTTGATCTTTTTACAAGGAGATAGGAGTGGATTCATTTACATTCTTCTATATATTAACCACCAGTTGAACCAGCACCATTTGTTGAAAATGCTGTCTTTTTTCCACTGGATGGTTTTAGCTCCTTTGTCAAACATCAAGTGACCATAGGTGTGTGAGTTCATTTCTGGGTCTTCAATTCTACTCCATTGATCCACCTGCCTCTCACTGTACAAATACCATGCAGTTTTTATCACAATTGCTCTGTAGTACAGCTTGAGGTCAGGGATGGTGATTCCACCAGAGGTTCTTTCATTGTTGAGAATAGTTTTCACTATCCTGGGTTTTCTCTTAGTCCAGATGAATTTGCAAATTGCTCTTTCCAAGTCTGTGAAGAATTGAGTTGGAATTTTGATAGGGACTGCATTGAATCTGTAGTTTGTTTTTGGCAAGATGACCATTTTTACTATATTTATCCTGCCAATCCATGAGCATGGGAGATCTTTCCCTCTTCTGAGGTCTTCTTCAATTTCCTTCTTCAGAGACTTGAAATTCTTGTCATACAGATCTTTTACTTGCTTAGTTAGAGTCATACCAAGGTATTTTACATTATTTGTGACTACTGTGAAGTGTGTTGTTTCCCTAATTTCTTTCTCAGCCTGTTTATCCTTTGTGTAGAGGAAGGCCACTGATTTGCTTGAGTTAATTTTATATCCAGCTACTTTACTAAAGTTGTTTATCAGATTTAGGAGCTCTCTGGTGGAATTTTTGAAGTCACTTAATTATATTATCATATCATCTACAAATAGTGATAATTTGACTTCTTCCTTTCCAATTCGTATCCCTTTGATCTCCTTTTGTTGTCCAGTTCCTCTGGCTAGGACTTCAAGTACAATACTGAATAGGTAGAGAGAGAGTGGGCAGCCTTGCCTAGTCCTTGATTTTAGTAGGATGCTTCAAGTTTCTATCCATTTAGTTTGATGCTGGCTACTGATCGCTGTATATTGCTTTTCTATGTGTAAGTATAGGCCTTGAATTCCTGATCTTTCCAAGACTTTTATCTTGAAGGGATGTTGGATTTTGTCAAATGCTTTCTCAGCATCCAATGAGATAATCATATGACTTTTTTTCTTTGAGTTTGTTTATGTATGTAGTGGATTACACTAATGATTTCCTTAAACTGAACCATCCCTGCATACCTGGGATGAAACCTACTTGATCATGACGGATGATCATTTTGATGTATTCTTGAATTCGGTTTGCAAGAATTTTATTGAGTATTTTTGCATTGATATTTATAAGAGAAATTGGTCTGAAGTTTTCTTTTTTTGTTAGGTCTTTGTGTGGTTTAGGTATCAGAGTAACTAGTTTCATAGAATGAATTGGGTAGGATACCTTCTGTTTCTATTTTGTGGAATAGTTTGAGGAGTATTGGTATTAGGTCTTCTTTGAAGATCTGATAAAACTTTGCACTAAACCTATCTGGTCCTGGGCTTTTTTTTTGGCTATGAGACTATTAATGACTCTATTTTGTTAGTGGCTATGGGACTGTTTAGATCACTTACCTGATCTTGATTTAACTTTGATACCTGGTATCTGTCTAGAAAATTGACTATTTCATCCAGGTTTTCCAGTTTTGTTGAGTATAAGCTTTTGTAGTTGTATCTGATGATTTTTTGGATTTCCTCAGTTTCTGTTGTTATGTCTCCCTTTTCATTTCTGATCTTGTTAATTAGGATGCTATATTCATGCCCACTAATTAGTCTGGCTAAGGGTTTATCTATTTTGTTAATTTTCTCAAAGAACCAGCTCCTTGTTTGGTTGATTCTTTGTATAGTTTTATTTGTTTCCATTTGGTTGACTTAAGCCCTGAGTTTGATTATTTCCTGCTGTCAACTCCTCTTGGGTGAATTTGTTTCTTTTTGTTCTAGATCTTTCAGATGTGCTGTCAAATTGCTGGTGTATTCTCTCTCCAGTTTCTTTTTCGAGGCAATTCGGGCTATGAGTTTTCCTCTATGACTGCTTTCATGTGTCCCACAAATTTGGGTATGTTGTGGCTTCATTTTCATTAAACTCTAGAAAGTCTTTAATTTCTTTCTTTATTTCTTCCTTGACCAAGTTATCATTGAGTAGAGTCTAGTTAAGCTTCCATGTGTGTGTGGGCATTCTATTGTTTATGTTGTTATTGAGGAGCAGCCTTAGTCCATGGTGATCTGATAGGATACAAGGAATTATTTCAATCTTCTTGTATCTGTTGAGGCCTGATTTGTGACCAATTATATGGTCAGTTTTGGAGAAGGTGCCATGAGGTGCTGAAAAGAAGGTATATCCTTTTGTTTTAGGATTAAAAATCTCTATAGATATCTGTTAAATTCATTTGTGTCATAGCTTCTGTCAGGCTCACTGTGTCTTTTTAGTTTCTGTTTCCATGATCTGTCCATTGGAGAAAGTGGGGTGTTGAAGTCTCCCACTATTATTATGCATGGTGCTATGTGTGCTTTGAACTTTAGTAAGGTTTCTTTTATGAATGTAGATGCCCTTGCATTTGGGGTGTAAAGGTTCAGAATTTAGAGTTCATCTTGGTAGATCTTACTTTTGATGAGTATTAAGTGTCCCTCCTTATCTTTTTTGATCACTTTAGGTTGAAAGTCAATTTTATTCAATATTAGAATGGCTACTCCAGCTTGTTTCTTGGGACCATTGGCTTGGAAAATTGTTTTCCAGCCTTTTATTCTGAGGTAGTGTCTGTCTTTGTCACTGAAGTGGGTTTCCTGAGTGCAACAAGATGTTGGATCCTCTTTACATACCCAGTCTGATAGCCTTTGTCTTTTGATTGGGGAATTGAGTCCATTGATATTAATAGATATTAAGGAAAAGTAATTGTTACTTCCTTTTCTTTTTGTTGTTAAAGTTTTAATTCTGTTCATATGGCTAACTTTTTTTAGTTTTGTTGGAAGATTAATTTCTTGTTTTCTCTAGGGTGTACTTTCCCTCCTTGTGTTGGAGTTTTCCGTTTATTATCCTTTGAAGGGCTGGATTTGTGGAAAGATACTGTGTAAACTTGTTTTTTTTCATGGAATACTTTGGGTTCTCCATATATGGTAATTGAGAGTTTTGCTGGGTATAGTAATCTGGGCTGGCATTTGTGTTCTCTTAGGGTCTGTATGACATCAGCCTAGGATCTTCTGGCTTTCATAGTCTCTGGTAAGACTGTGGTGTAATTCTGATAGATCTGCTTTTATATGTTACTTGACCTTTTTCCATCACTCATTCTTTCTTTGTTTTATACATTTGGTGTTTTGACTGTTATGTGGCGGGAGGAATTTCTTTTCTGGTCCAAACTATTTGGAGTTCTGTAGGCTTCTTGTATGTTCATGGACACCTCTTTCTTTAGGTTAGGGAAGTTTTCTTCTAGAATTTTGTTGAAGATATTTACTGACCCTTTAAGTTGAAAGTCTTCACTCCCTTCTATACCTATTATCCTTAGGTTTGGTCTTCTCATTGTGTCCTGGATTTCCTGGATGTTTTGGGTTAGGAACTTTTTGCATTTTGTGTTTTCTTTTACTGTGTGTCAGTGTTTTCTATGTTATCTTCTGCACCAGAGATTCTTTCTTCTGTCTTTTATATTCTGTTGGTAATACTTGTATCTATGGCTCTTGACTTCTTTTCAAGGTTTTCTATCTCCAGAGTTGTCTCTCTTTGTGATTTTTTAATTGTTTCTACTTCTATTTTTAGGTCCTGGATGGTTTTCCTTCACCTGTTTGGTTGTGCTTTCCTGTAATTCTTTAAGGGATTTTTGTGTTTCCTCTTTAAGGGCTTGTACCTCTTTACCAATATTCTCCTGTATTTCTTTAAGGGAGTTATATATGTCCTTCATAAATTCCTCTATCACCAGCATGAGATATGATCCAAATCATGCTTTTCTGGTGTGTTGGGGTATCCAGGACTTGCTGTGGTGGGAGTACTAAGTTCTGATGAAGCTAAGTAGTCTTGGTTTCTGTTGGTAAGATTCTTACGTTTGTCTTTAGCCATCTGTTAATTTCTGGGGTTAAATATTCTTTCTGTCACTGGTTGGGTCTGTAAGCCTGTGTCAGCACTTCTGAGAGATCAGTTCTAACCTGGTAGGACCTGTGTGCAGAGTGCTGTGGATCAGATGTCCCTCCTGGGTGCAGATAGATGAATGAAGGATGCAGCTTCTGTAGCCTGTGCCTCCTAGGTGGTCTCACCTGAGACCCGGGGTGAGAGCACTCCGTGGAGAGAAGCTTTCAGCTTGTAGGAAAGGTGTGCAGAGAGGGTTGTGAATCTGCGGTCCTTCCTGGTTGTAGATGAAGGAAGAAAGGATCCTGTTTCAGCTACCCTTTCACTTCTGTGGCCTGAGCCTCCTGGCTGGTCTTACCTTAAAAAGTCAGTGGAAAGAAAATGGTGATCTCACCTGAGACCTGGGGTCAGAGCACTCCCTGGAGAGAAGCTCTCTGCTTGCAGGAAAGGTGTGCAGAGAGGGCTGTGGATCTGCGGTCCCTCCTGGTTGTAGAGGGTAGAAAAAAAGGGAATTTCCTCTTAAAGGGAATTCCACCATAGAACTTTATGCTGCAAATTATACCATTATTATTTTATGGAAATAAGTATAATTAAACTTTATGCCTTAATAATTTAAATCAATTAAATATAAAATTAAACTTCTGCTTTTTGCAACTCATAGTGATACTCAGTATGATGTGGACAGGTCCAGCTATAAATAGTGTTGTAATTACCTACATTAGTGAACTGTGTTGTGGGTGAAAAAAGTTAAGTGTGTATGTATATATGTATATATGTATATATGTGTATATTGTATATGTGTATATGTATATATGTATGTATTTATATGTGTATATCTATGTATATATGTATACATGTGCATGTATATGTATGTGTATATATTTATATATGCTGTAAGTATACATTCATTATAAAATAATTCTGAAGGCCTTTGCCACCTACATCTCAAGAATTCTAAAATGATAATGACTTCTCTATATTGAGTATTTGAATTATTTTGTATTATTTAAAGACTGTTTCACATAAAAACATACTAGTGAGACACCAAGAAGTCAAACATTATTGAGAATATTTTACTAAGACTGTCACTTCTCATTACATTGAAAAATAGAGGAAATAGGTTTTCTGACTGGAGTGGCTTGTCAGTTTTAGTGAACAAACCTTTAGTGACATCTAGTGGTAAAGCACAGAGTTAGTTACACACATTTTCCAAAGCTTTGAGAAGTGCAGTCCCTAACAAGGAAATTTAATAAGCTTACGTTCTTCATCAAAAAATACCTTCAAAATGGTTAAGAATAAATTGAAAATAGAAAAAAGAGCAAATGCAGCATTTACAAAGCATGTTGACAGTTTATCATGAGAAACTTTTTAGAACAAGTTTTAAATAACTTGTTCCTTAAATTTTTTTATCCTGATGCTTAGGTTGTATGACTGTGCTTCAAATCTAGGTACAAGAATCTAGGAGTAAGCTTTATTCTGTTGTGTTCTTTCAAGCAACCCTGATGTAACTGAGTCATCCTGAATAATATTTCTCAACTTACACAAGTGTGCCAGTATCCACATTTTCTTATTTGAAATTATCAACAAACCATTTCCATACAATTAATGGCAGGAAATTATCTTGGTTTTATTCCCATTTAAGATATGTTTAACATAAAATTACTTGACCTGAAAATAAAATAAGATAAAAATTTTGAATATTAGCATCCTGCAAAAAAAATTATCCATATTTTTAGCAAATTTAATCTTTGAGTACTATGGTCACATTTCAGTCCAGAAAGAGCCAGAGCTTGTCTTCAAAGGTGCGTATGCTAACAGAAATCAGGAGTAGTTGTCAAACATTGTTTAATCTCAAAATTATTTTCAGAAAGCAATTCTGACTGCATAAAGGCTAATCTATTTTATTTTCTTATGACTCTCCTATTTACTCTTTGGAATAAAATTCTATCAAGGAGCTGGCAGGTGACTAGGGAGGTCACAGATGTGTATAAAAGTTATGTGGACATTACAAGTTGAACTGGATTTTTAATAATTATCCAGTTAATTTAATCGCTTTAGGTGTTTAAGTACAAATACAATATTTCATAGTGTCATTTGCCTACATGAATGTGTCCATGTTGATTAAATTAAAGGTTTAATTTCCACTTTGCTATGTTGATATTATCCTGCACACTGACAGACAGTCAAGCATATGGGATAATGTAAAATGCTGTACTCTCTTGGGATAAAAAGATTTTCTTTGTACTAGATAAACTCCACTGCAGTAACCATATTTTTGTAAGGATCCATGATTTATGAAGAATGATACTCCAAACTCAAATAGTATGCAACAGCAATGTGCATTTATTTTGCAGAGAACCTGGGTCCATAATAAATCTAGATAGAAAACAGAGATGTGAACTTTGCAGGGTCAATGAAAAGCCTGTTAGGTTAGGGATGAGTGAATTTTACCCTTCCTTCCCTTGACTGGTGGGCTCTATCTCCGGATAGTATATCTTTGTGATTAGTTAATACTCTAGGAGATTCGGAGGACCTTTGCTGATTAACTATACTTTGGCTCAGGTTAGGTGGTAGGGCAGCTTGTACAGCTCCTGGTTGGCTGCCTCTGAGGGGTGGTTTTTCCTAGAATTGACTGGTTTTGGACTTTTCCAGTTTTAGGAAAACAAAACGTAGACCTGGTCTTCCAAACTGCCAGTTCACAGCCTGTCACGGAGTCAGCCTGACTCTAGCTTACTCAGTCCTCTCACTTGGTGAGCAAACAAAAATTTGAAAGGCAAGATCAAAATTTTAGGATAAATTACATTTATTCCAAAGTCTTTACTAAGTTCCTGTGTATGCCAATTGTCATTTGTATTTTAAATAATTATTGCAGAACTCTTAATTTATGTAATTGCAACTTACACTCTTTTTTAAAAAATATTTATTTATTTATTTAGTTAGTTCTTTTTGTTTT
>NW_022196898.1:73391154-73405660 GCF_008632895.1 Mastomys coucha | reverse complement strand
GTTTCTCTGGCCTGGAACTCAGAAATCCTCCTGCCTCTGCCTCCCAAGTGCTGGGATTAAAGGCATGTTACTTTCTTCATCTTACAGAAGCTTTCTGTTTAATACCAGCATGTATGCCTCTTGCTCAGGATTTTCTTCCTACTGAGATTGTCACAGATTTTAAATATTGATGACATTTATTAATGGAGTGAATGGCTGTATAACTTTGGTCTCCATCCTTTTTCTCCTATACACCCATCGACACTTAGATCTCCGAACATCAAGTCTGAGTATCTGTCTTTTACATTTTTTTCTTTCGAAGCTTTTATCACAGGTACCTTCTTATAGGAACTTCTGAAAATCTGGCCTCACCCTTTGAAGACAGCGATTATTCTATGAAGAGTTAAGTTCCGGTGTTTTTGTTGTTGTTTGTTTGTTTTTCTTTGTAATTTTTTTGAGGCTTCATCATTCTGTTAATTTAGCAGAATTAACAGCATCTGTTAAAGACGCTGGCCCACGAGTAAAATAAAAAACAACCCATCACCAAAACAGTTTGCCAATCTGGGAGAGACTTTTGCCTTCCTCTACCTAGTCTGCCCACCCTTTTTACCGAAATAGAGCCAAGGCTATTTCCCAACTGCTCTTCCACAGGGTAACTCAGGGCTGTTTATGGACACACACACTCCGACCATTAGGAGAAACAACTGCTCTTGCCCTGAAATAGCAGAACAATTCAAGGACAAGCTACCTTGATACCCAGTATTTTATGTTGAATGTATATTTGGCACTCCCAGTCTTAATATGAGGTACACATCTGAAAAGTCAAACAGAAAAGGCATGAATATAAACTCAGTTATAAATACAGTCTATGTCATTAAACATGGTCTGTTTGAAAACATTTACAGAATATAGGTAGTGATTTATTTGTTTGCATTGGTGGGCATGGAAATTCCTCTTCACTAAACAATCTCATTCGAATTCTTTGTGTTTAGTAAAGTCTAAGCACTGGGGGAAACATTTCCCTTCCTATAACTCAATGTGGTTTGCATTAGTCCTTAATAAATATATTATGATATCCTATATGCCTCCATTTGCTGCTTTACAAATCATTGTGTAGCTTCCTGCCAACCACCGACAAAATCAACACACAGGTTGTTGCACATGAGGTGAGTAAATGTGTGTCTTTTAAAATTAAATTATTAACCTTTTAAAAATTAATCATCCTCACTTGCTCACTAACCCAGACACGGGTGGTACTGACCTCCCTGTAAGCAGTTTTGAAGGGCATTCAAAGAGATCGTGTCCTTTTCAAATCACTTAAAATACATTCATTTTGAACCAACTGGAGTCTGAGCTGCTAAAAGTGGAACATCGCAAAGATATTCAAGCCAGGATAAGACAATGGTATCACTACTTGCTTATATCAAGGTACTTAACAATGCATTGCATTTGCTGGGTAAAATACCAAGTTCTTTTCTTGCAAGATAGGAATACCAGCAATGTTTTAGTTATACAGTACTGATAACAAATGGGGATGCCAATTAAGCCATGTTTATTCCCTTTAAAGAAATACAAACACATCATAGTATTCACAAGAAATCTTCTAATGTTGCATAGTATGTCTGTTTTAATAATTAAAAATGAGGTCAATAAATATTGGTGTGGTAAATAAAGACACATGCAAATGAATATTTTTCTCTCAAGTCATGAATACCCAGGACAATCAAAACAGAAGTCAATAATTTTTCATACAATGTTGATGTTGTCCAGCCTGGCTGAGTGGATTCTTTTTCAAATAGTTTTAACAACAGTTCAAGAATCATATTGATAGGGGGATATGTGTTTGTGTTTGTGTTTATGTGTGTGTGTGTGTGTGTGTGTGTGTGTGTGTGTGTGTGTGTGAGTGTGTGTGTATGTATGTGTGTTGTACTCACAGTAGGAGGATTTTGTGTGAAGCATATGCTTATATATCCCTGGAGGCAAATGGATATCCTGGTCTACCAAATCTCTGCTTATTCCCTTGAGACAAGGTTTCTCACTGACCCTATAGCTAGATTGGTAGTCAGCCACCTAAAATCCTCTTATCTCCAGGTTATGGCCACTTGTGTACTCACACTCAACTTTTTATGTGGGTCCTGAACTAAACCCTAATGCAAAAATGCAAAGCAGATGCTCTCTCTCTCTCTCTCTCTCTCTCTCTCTCTCTCTCTCTCTCTCTCTCTCTGCCTCTTTCTGTCTCTCTCTCAGTAAGTCCCATTATTTCTGGTCCATTTGGTGAAACATGTTAACTGCAGAGTACAGACCTAACTCATGTTGGATATCTACGAATGCTGTGCCTACCAATGCCAGATTCATTTATATTCGAAGACAATAAAACATAAATGCAAGGAGAGAGACAGTGGTGGGGAGAGAGAGAGAGAGAGAGAGAGAGAGAGAGAGAGAGAGAGAGAGAGAGAGAGAGAGAGAGAGAAAGAGAGAATTATAAAACTGAAAACAAAATTGAAATATGAAACTCTAATACCTCTAGTTAAACTCTTTAACTTTTGTTTTCTTCTACAGAAATATGTACAAAAATTATTCTTTTGGTTTATCTGCTTTTTCCCTTTCAAATAGTGCTTTAGGTTTGTGAAACTCAAAATTTTTTTCTTTTCCTTTTTAGTCAAGGATAATGAGTTCTATTGAGTATATTTAAACAATATTGTGAAAACTTTAAGAAAATGCATATGTTGTAAAAATTAATGGAAGATAAGAATTTATGACAGTAGAGAGGAAAAGATAGACTTGTATACACTGGGTATAATTAATGGATTAACTGAATTTCTTAAATGACTTATTCAAACATTCATTGATCAACCCATAGTTTTTGAATCATGTCTGTGAACTAGATATTTAGCAGGAATATTGTACATAAATTTGGAAAACAAAAATCTGGACTCTGGGTTTCTAAAGATAAAAACAGATGCAGGATATTGAATGGTTTCAAAGATGACTTTAAGTTGTATATTTTTGCTCACTGCCCTGGGATCCAGTATACAGATCTGAAATGAGCAAGTGAAGGTTCATGCATCTTAAACTCTAAGAGGAAAAGTTGGTCTCCAGCGATATTTGAGAGGAACTATAATTTAAAAGTTCTATAGGAGCTTGAAGATCTGTCTCCTATTACCTCTATAGAAAGTCAATAACCTAAATTCTCCTTGAAATATATTTTATATAAGATACAATTTTTTACACTCAAGTATGAGGGTCATATATTTTAGAAACCATAGAAATAAATGAAAATTCATTTTAATGGTGTAATTAGTGTTTCAAGATTTTGTGGTTCATATTAATCAACACATTTATAATTATAAGTGTAGTGTTATAGGAAATTGATAATTTCTAGTTTAGTATCTGATCTTCACAGGAGCACACACTCAAGAAAGTTTTAACTAGACTAGAAAGCTAATTGAAAAAAAAATATGAACTGAAAGCAATCCCTTAAGGTCTAATCACTGGAAAATTACCTATGTTTGCAATTTTGCTACAAAACATCCTCAAATTTGATAGTAATACTTGAAAAGGAATGTAGACAATATGGCATGCCATTCAGTAAACTGTTGAAGCTCACATCTGTAGTTTTAAATTTTGTTTGATATAATGTACCAGTATATCCAGATTCCTAGTACTCTTTTGATAGGTTCCTGGAAGTTGAGTTGGAATAATCAGGCTGAGCTGAATAACCTGTCATTAAGTGGAAGTTAGACATGCTGTGATTTCTTTCTTGCATGACTATTTAAGACTTTTCATAACTGATTTGCCCTAAACAGTATTTTGCTATCCAGTTAACTCTGAATGTAGCCCATCCTATTAAAGAAACTCTTTGACTTGATCCATTCTGTGTCTGCCTACACTTGTGTCTCAGGATACACATGTGGAATCAATTCACTTCCTCCTACTATTGTGAGTTCATTGGCAGCCCAGTGGCTTGTGCCTATATCTGCTGAGCCATCTTGCAATTACACTTTTGTGTAAGGTAACTGTTTAAAACAAAAATCATCCATTAATATTTTATATTGCATTGTACTATTTTCTCATTTGCTATGATGACCTGCTATGCCACACAGATAATTTTTAGGACAGCATGCAGAATCATGCACTTTTGTTCCAGAATTGGCCACAGTTATTTTTACTACTACTTTAGTGCTAGACAGTCCACAGTAATCAAAGCTCAATCCTTTGATTCACTGATATCTTCTGAGCCTTCAAATCCATGGCCAGAAATTACATCACACTGGGTATAATTGATTGGTTGGCAATATCCAAAGATTTACAGTGTAATATGAGTAGGATAATCAAAGCCACTAGGAATAGGCTATTAATGCATGAGCTAATGCCTTCCAAAGGAAGGAAGACAAGAATGTATTCTGGTCACTCTCTTTCCTCATTTCAACTCATTCCATAAATATTTTATATCTCAAGATGAATATTCATTCCTCTACTAGTAACAATTGAAAGGTAACATCTTCTTATAGAAAAATGAATTACATTTATCACCAGGATTTAATAAGAGACTTAATATAAAATAGTCCCAACTATGTAATTTCTGGCAGAAGGAAGAGATGCAAATGAAATATTCTAAGATAAAAGTTATTATATCAAGCAAAATTTTATTTTACTGACACTCGGCATGTAGGAGGGTGGTGGAGTTCCTAAGTGCCTGGTCCCGCTGGTCCCAGTTACTCCCAGTGTTGGGACAGATGTTGGTTCCTGCTTACTTCTGATCCTGGGTGTGTCAGAGCACCTGGGAGTGGAGCTTCCTCTGGGTGTTGTGGGCCTAAATTTTCTTTATTGATCTCCATTATTTTAATTTTCATTCATATATACATTTTGCTTCTTTGTGCCCCTTGAACACTCATATTGAGTAGTGGCCTACCACATGTCAAAAGGGAATGCATTGTTTATTTTTTCCTGAAATTCTTTAACAGTTTTAAACTAGCAAATAATTTAACATATAATTAAGTGATCTAATACAGATGAGATACTTAGCAGAGTGCCTGGCCCGTAATCCGTACCCAGTTATTTAGCAGTGACTACTTTATTACTAGAATAATAGATGCCAATATAGGAGTTTATTAAAAAGATGAATTCTGCTCTGAGAGATGACAGCTTTATATTTTATTTTATTACTTCCTTTTTATTTGCGGAACTATTGTGAAATAAATTATCAACATTCCAACTCATTTCAAAGTACTTCTAGTGTGCATCTTCACACAAATGAGAACATATTCCCTGAAAATAACATTGCTACATCTAAAACCTCTCATCCCTCTTTGTCAATGAGTACACAGACTATTCTCAACTTTTGACTGCTGTCCCCAAAATGGCTTGTATAATTTGTACAAAACAGCCAAACCAAACCTTTAAATGTGAAACCATTAGTTAATTGTTTTTGATATAATGTAATATAAATATCATTTGGTAATTTCTAAGCAATAAATTTTATGCAAGTTGGCTGGTGAGGACAAATGTTAGGCAAATGGAAAAGGCAGGAGAAAGACTGGCCCAGGCAGGCTGCTGCATGTGAACAGAGAGCATTGCGTGCTGCTTCCAGTAATTGGTATTTTTGCAGTTGCACTACACTGCCCTGGGACCTGGAGACAAGCTTTTGAAATTCCAAAGTATAAGGCAGCAAATATAAGCACAAACATGGAGATGGAAAGTATAGAACAAAGAATGAATGTCTTCATAGGAAGAACTCGGTCTGAGAAAGTAAGAATGTGATTTTGTAACTGGATGATTTTGCCTTTCACGTCATGAAGTTCCAATGCATGGACAAATTCATTTTATGCATACATCCAAATAGCCAGGGTATTATTTCTTGTGAGGAGGAAGACAAAGGAACACTGAAATCAAGCCTTTCTTATTCCAGGTTGGTTTACTAATGTTCTTCAAGAAATAGTCAATTACAATTAAACTAAATGCATTAAGCATTTTGATATTGATAAGAAGGACTGAGGAGTTGGCAAGATAACTCGGTGATTAAGAGCACGTGCTCTTCTGATAGAGAACTAGGGTTTGATTGCCAGCACCCACCTCATGGCTCATACCCACCTGTAAATCCAGTGTCATGAGATCTGACACCCTCTTCTGGCCCGTGTGATGCACAGACATGTGTGTTCAAGGGAGGAGAGAAATGGTATGATTTATATTTTAGGTAAATAAAGAAAAGAGAATATAGTAGTCAATAAGATAGACAAATATATTTGTTATGCAGCACAAGTAAGCTATGTAACAATATGCTCTGAAGAAAAATATGTCAAAAGGTCCGGGGAGGGAATAGTGGAGAAAGAACCACTGTCATCAATAGAGTAGATAGGGAAGGATCATATTAGGCTAACAAGTACCCAGCAATGGGGCTTTACTCCTTAGAAGTAAAGAAAGTTGACATTTTCTCTAAGGAGTGGCATGAGTTAAGCTTGGCTTGAGAGACAGTAAGAAGAGACAGTGTGTGGACCTTGACTATTGCCACTGGGAGACGGAGCTAGTTGATAGCAGTAAAAAGGCAAATTATGGTGTTATCACCATATTCAAGCATTAGCACATCTGGGAAGCATCAGTTGCTAGGAGATACTTAGCCAGATCCTGAACATATCTTGAAAAGCAGGATTAATTAAGTGTAACGATCAGAGACAGAGAAGAGTAAAAATTGCCATAAAAGTCTTTGACTTGAGAGTGGAACTACTACTGAGACATGAACTGTAGCGTTAATAAGGACCAGTGTGTGTTCAATACAACTGGAGAGGTGGGTGTGGTGGGTGAATGGTGGGAGCTGACTCCAACTCTGTTGCCTGCCTGTGGATTCTGTTCTAACTGAGCCTCAGCTAGAGAGGATGTACCTAGTTCTGCAGTGACTTGACGTGCCAGGGTGTGTTGGCAAGCAGGGTGAGAGGACCCCCTCCTTCTTAGGGGAGAAGGGGAGGGGTGGAGGAAGGGTTGTGTGAGCAGGAGACTGGGAGGAGATGGGTAGTGGTTACAATCAGGATGTAATAGGAATAAAAAAATGAATTAATGACAATGGGGGAAAAAGATGTAGTGGAGTTTTTGTGTTTTATTGTTGTATCTTCCCCCAGGGGGTTGGCTTTGTTTTGTTTACTCTTGTCTCTTGTGTTTTGTTTTTGTTTGAAAGGGAGAGAGATTATAAAGTTGGGTGGTTAAGGAGGTGAGGATCTATCTGGGAGGAGTTGGAGGAGGGAAAACAGATCAAAATATAGTGTATGAGTGTTTTTCAATCAGAGAGACAAAAAAGATGAAAGCTCAAAAAATTTAGAAAGGAAATGTACTAGAGTTTGGGTCATAAATCTCCCATGCATTACAGCCTTGGTCCTCATGAATATGCCATTGCAAGGTTGTGCAACGTTCCAGAGGTGAGGTCTGACGGGGGATCTCTAGGTCAGGGGTGAATGACCTCGAATAAGATGGCAGTGTTCTGGCTTTTTTTTATTGCTACTATAGAAAGTTACTAGTTTATAACAATGAAAAGTATAATTTATTAAATCAGGTGTCATTAGCATGAAATATATCTCACTGGACTAAAACCAAGGTAATGGTATGATTGAACATCTTCTGGAAGCTCTAGAGTAAAATCTATTCTTTTGCCATGTGTGTGTCTTGTGTGTGTGTGTGTGTGTGTGTGTGTGTGTGTGTGTGTGTGTTATCAGTGTTCATGTGTGTACCAGCAACTATATATACCCAAACCAGTATTTGGGTATATATATACACATGTGAGGCCAGAAATTGATGTTGGATATTTTCCTCAGTCCCTTACCACCTTATATTTTTATAAAGGTCTCTTAATAAAACTGGATATCATCGATTTGGCTTGACTGGATGGCAGGAAAGCACCAGGGCTCAGTCTGTCTACACTTCCCCAGTGCTGGGATTAGTTGTCTTTTTTGCTAGAGATCAAACTCAGGTCCTCATTCTTGGACAGCAAGCATGTCACTGACTGAGCCATCTCCCCAGTCTTTTTGTTGTTGTTGTTGTTGTTGTTTTCATGTTCTATCTTTGAGAGGCTGCTTTCACTCATTAGATAATGGGCTCCTCTCATCTTGAAAATAAAAAATATTCATCTGCATTTTGATCAAGACATTGTCTCTCTTCTACTGACTCTTCTGCTCCCTTCTTCCCCAGTTAGGCATGACTGCATCCACTCAGATAAGCCAGGACATTACATTTATTTCATATTCATTTTACTTTATTTTCCTTTTGACATCCTGGGTTAGAGTTCAAAGCCACATGCATGATAATTGTGTTCTATACCTGAAACCCAACTCTACTCCAATTGATATGTTTTTAATATTAACTGATTAGTAATTTAATTACAATTATACCTTCAGTTCCTGTTGTCGTGCAACATATCAAGAATTAAAATGCAGACATCTTTGGGCCACATTAATGTGCCAGTGACAGGTCATTGAAAGAAGTAATAGGAATAATGAAAAGAAATTGAGGAAAATGTAGAAGATAATAGATCATCAGAGAATGTGAAGCTTGACATCGCTACTTTTGTCAAATGTCTACAGGTTGGTCATGGGAATGAGACATTAACAGTCTGAGCAACTGGATAGTCAGACTGCTGAAATGATCATGAAAAGGATCATTTCACAACCCTTTACACATGGCAAAAATCAATCTAGAAGTATGTTTAGAGATCCATGAGGTAAAGTATTTATAGAGAGTAGTGTGTTAGTCAAGGTTCTCTAGAGGAACAGAACTTGTAGAATGAATCTACATCTCTATCTCTGTATGGAAGGGGAACTTATAATGGCTTACAGGCCATGGTCCAATAGTGCAGAAATTGCTGTCTACTATCAGGAGTTACAAGAATCCAGTTGTTCAATCCGTAAAGCTGGATGTCTCATCTGGTCTTCACTATACCCCAGAATCCTGAAGAAGTAGGCTCTAAGGCGAGTGAAGTACACTTCCTAGTGAGGGAAAGAGCAAGCAGTAGAAGAACAAATTTCCTTCTTCCATGACCTTTACAGGCACTTCTCAGAGAAGGTATGATCCTGATTAAAGGTGGATCTTCCCACCCAAATGGTCTAGGTTAAAAGTCATCCTTCCCACTTTAAATGACTTAATTAAGAAAAAAAATATATCCCTCACTGTACCCAACTACTTGTGTTTTAGTTAATTCCATATATAGTCAAGTTGATAACTAAGAATAGCTATCACAAATAGTGTGACCTATTAGAGTAGATTTTCTTTCTTTTTATCAAATGTTACTCTTCACTTTGGTTGATAGAATATGTAGATAAATGAAAACATGCTAGTTCTATATGGGTGTTTTAAAGGGTACTACCTTTTTTTGTTGTCATCCTGGGTTCCTGCTTGACATCTCTCATAAGAAATTTATGTAAATATCATGGCTGTTCATTCATCTTGGGTCCTTAAATGTAAAGACAACTAAAACTGACCTGAGAGAAATCAACAGCTTGAACCTAAGCACAGGTCTAGCCATCTCAACCTCATCAAGCTAATGTCAACTTACAGACACACATGTGCCTGAAAAATGAATGAGTGGTTTTGTAAACTGAGTTTAAGGGTTGATTATTATACTGCAATATAGAGCAAAAGCTAATAGGTGTATCACTAGATGGCAGGAATAAGCAGGACTCATAGTAAGTATGCTGAAGATAAGAGATTTAAGGATTTCTCTTTTCAGGAATAACCTGGAATCTATAATAAGAAACAAAGACATGCCTCTGCCATGGGTCTTAGTGACAGGAGCAATGGGAGAAAACTCGGGTTCTGTATAAGGTTTCAAGCAAAGTTCACAGCAGCCCTCTGCATTATCGGTAAAGGGTAAAGGGAGGTGAAGGGAAGGGTAGTTGGGAGGGAATTGATGCTGAGTAGGAATCTCTACCAATGGCCCTGGGGAAAGATTCCACTTGGTTTATTCTTATTTTCATACCAAATTTTCTGTTGTTCAGTATATATATATATATATATATATAACAAGATGAATCAAGACAATTAACCAAAATAACCAAGACTAAATTAATTATCTCCATAAAGATGCTTTTATAATATCTCCTAGGACAAGACAGACAGACATCTTTAGTTCTTTCTGTTAGTACAGGCCATGGATGACCAGATCATATTTATTATACTTCCAGGGTATTCCCAAATTCATTACTTTTTTTTCCTTTCTTCATAATTATGAACTATTACTTATCTTCCTTACTGAAAAAAAAAAGTTGAAATAATTTCCTAAATACCTTCATATCTCTAGTATTACCTCCAATTTATCTACTTTTCTAATAAAAAGAACATGGATTCTGGAATCAGATATGTCTCGGTTTGCATATTAGCTTTGAGACTTACTGTAGTCCAAGAGAAAAGATAATTAAAGCTTTATGAGCTTAAACTTTCCTCACCTGTCAAAATGGAACACAATAAAAGTACCTAATTTACAAGGCTGCTGCTAGAGCTAAATGAAACAGCACCTGGCTAATTTATGGCACTAAATGCTAACCAATTAGTCTAGGTTTCCAATCTCCTATTATAGCTCTACAGAATCCTTCTATAGTAAAATGTGATTGTATGAAAAGAAATCTCAGCATCTTTTTCACTACAGAAAGAAATGTTTCTATCATGGTACAGAACATCTTTGGTTGCTTTAAACTACACTGATGCTTAAGCTACAAGCTTGACTTCTTAGTGGTACACCAACCATGGGCAGCTAATGCAGAAACTTCTAGCTGCTGACTCAAAACATTTGTGGCATGAAGTCACCAGCTAGAAATAGAATTCATGTTACCTTTCTCTCTACACCATTTATATGTCCCAATTCTTTTATTAAGGTGAGGCTGTAAAATTCTTGACTCTGGCTGGCTGGTTCAACTCATCTCTTCTGGCTCAAACTCCTCTCTAGCTGACCAATTCAATCTGGCTTCTCTCAGCTTCTCACTGAATTGCTCTGCTTGGCTTCAAACACTTCCAATGTTCTAATCTTCTGCTTTTCCTTATTCTCTGGCTTCAACCGCCTCTGTTGGCTTGCACTGAACTGCAGGAACTCACAAACAAAATCAACTCCACTGCACTGCACTCACTGCACTGACTCCCAACTGATTCAATTCTCTACTCATTGACAAACTGAACCCTTAAATAACTCCTCTTTCCTGTCTTTTCTCACGAGAGTTAGGTGCATCCTATCCCTTTGACTTATTCTGTTAAGTCTTTCTTTGATTTGTCATTTTGTCTACCCCTCAATTAGAAGTCTTTTTCCAAACATGGCTGCTTCCTTCTGCCAACTAACCTTACCTATATTGTTTGGAATTGAAAGTACGTACTTAATGCCTGACTTACTTTCTCATGTTCACGTTCTCTGCCTATATCTGCAAGCCAAATGTGGATGATACAATACAGCAGAAAACTCTGAAACTCTAGAGATAGCAGAATCATAGAATGATAAGCATTTGGATTCTGACTATGTTATTACATAAAGCAGCTCATCCAAGTATGATGCCACAGGTCATGATGTGAACAAGAAAGATTTTTTTTTTAAATGGAATAATCCATTAAACTTAATTGGTGATTATGATAATTGTTAGTTTGTATATTTATCAAAGAAACCAAAAGAAATTGGTGCTATAATAAAGCCTAAAGCATTTGCTATTGGTTAGCTAGTTGGGCTATGGAGTATAAAGAGCAGCTGTAAGAGGCTAACAGTAGAAATTCATCCTTTACTATGAATATCTGGTAAACAAAACTTAAAATGACTGGTAAGGAAAGCCACTAACACCATAACCATAAAACAGGGTTAGAAAGAGAACACTTGTTTTTGACTATTGGTTGTTATTAGATAAATTTGATGGAGAACTGTGCAAAAGAAAAGAGTGTAGGAATTGTTGGCCTATTTTACTTGGAATAAAAAACAAATGTAATATTGAGGCCCTTTTAAGGTAGAAGGGTCAGTTGATCTGATCTTCAAAAGAATCTCTTAAAGCAAAGGGTTAATTTGGATGAGCTAATTAAGAGTCTAAGGCCTAAGCTTTGAAATATTCAAAGGTCTCTTTGTGATTATTTAGGGAACTAAATGGTCAAGAAATAACCCCTGCCATATTAACTTCTGGCATTAATTAATATATATAGAATATCAATAACCATTCTTTTTATACTGATCCAACAAGATTTCAGACTAACAAACTGAAACTAAAAAGTGCAGTCTATTTTAACATCTGAATAAAATGTTACCCCCCCCCCCCATATTCTACTGTAAATGTTCCAGGACTAAACACGTTTCCAGGGAGGTTCTGCTACAGCTACTGGGACCATCCTTCTTACACTGCTTCAAGAGTCATTAGGTCTTCTGTCAGGCCCTTTACCATGACCAGATGACAAAGGGATAAATCATCAGTGCCACGGGCTGACCGATCTGGGCCTCCCTCAACCCACGGGAGAAACGGAGGTCCTAGTCAGGTCGACAAGGCGTAGGCGAAGAAATGACGGCAGAGACGACACATGAAGTATAGGATCTAAATGTATTTCTTAGAAATGGCATCAGACTTTTACAGTCATTGCAAAAGAGAGATGGTAAATCTGGCAGCTCAATAGTTGAGGTACATCTGAGGCTATCTGAAACATGCTGGGTCTAAAGCAGCAGCTATCTCCTCTGGACTGGTGCTGCATCCCCCAGGCCCAAGCGCTCTGGGAACGGGGGAATGCGGATTGCATGAATCTGAGTCCTAGCCCATCTAAGTTCTAGTGCTAGTCCTTCTGCGAGTCCAAGTGCTAGTCCTTCTTGTCCTAGTCCAAGTCCTTCTTCTTCTCCCAGTCCTCGTGCTAGTGAAAAGCAAGCTTAAGTAGCATACAGCAAGCAGGGCTGATGTCAAGAGTCACATAGGCAAATGACCGCACATCAAGGTCAGTAGAGTCTGGTAGCTAGGTGTGAAGTAGGAGGAAGAGGAGTGGAGCCCTCCCTGTTGAGGTATTTTGATATTCCTAGGCTAATTCTCTGGTTCTGCTGGAGGCAATGACCAGGAGATTTCAATCTAGCATTTCCTGCTAATTCTCTGGTTCTACTGGAAGCAATGACCAGGAGATTTCAATCTAGCATTTTCTGCTAATTCTCTGGTTCTAGCCTGGGGCAGGCAGTGGGGAGTTCTGACCTGACCTAACACTTCTAGCTAATGTCCTTGAGTGGAAGCCCTTCCATTACTCTCTAGTACATAAGACATTAAACTAGGATAGTTGGAAACATTGTGTCGGCCAGGAGACAATGCCCAATCTTAACCATTTTCAAATCATTTCTTGGGGTACCTTTATGCCTAATTATGAGGCCGTGTTGATGATTGGAAAGACTAATCTGGAACACGTCTGAGTTAGGGGGTACCAGCGACTGTCTGAAATCCAGGAGGCACAGAACTCCTTTTGAAGTCTTATTGCCTCTTACCCTTAATCAGGATTTTATCCCCGATATTTTGGATGTGACTGGAGTAGACGAGTGTGCGTAGCACATCAGCAATCAGGTGAAAGTGGGATCCAATTTTGTGGACACATGACTCTACCTATAGAATAATTGTACAGTAGTGTGTAGCTGCTTGTCATATAAAATAGATGCCTGGTTACAAATAACAAGTCTGTCCCCCTCCTGCGTTGACTGTCCTTTTTATTCTCCATGCTTAGATATACTTTCCTTTTATGCTACTTTCCTCAAGGGCATCATCCAGCCCTGCCCCAGCTGGAAGTCTACCTTCTGGTAGAGCACAGTAGTAACACCTGAACAAAGATCATGTCCACCAAATACGTATGTCATACATTTATAGAGTGGGTGTTTCTTTATTCCTATAATTTACTATGGACTCCATGATATCATTTCCAAGTGAGCGAATTGTATGACTGAGATGGATTACAGTGGTCTAACTGTCCAAAATGTTTTATGAGTGTGCTGAATAAATAGTAAAATAAACAATACAGTTTCCAAGTAAATTTTATTAAAGAGATGAAGCTTTGAAACAAATGAAAGAGCAGATCTTTCCTTGTAAAACAAATCCTGATACAGTAATGACCATGGCAGAAGGTGACTGGGAATGTCAGAATGGTGGCTGTCCTTGCCCTCGCCTCAGGTTAAGCACAGGTTTTAATTATTTCTGCAAAAACTCATTCATTATTCATAAGCTTGATGGGCTGAGTGCTCCTCTCCACTCCATCGGAGTAAGGTTTCAGGCCTCTCCCGGCTTTTACTGAGTGTGGGCAGGGAAAACGCTATTTGCTTAGTCTGTTACAGTGGTTTTTAACATACTTTTCAAGGTCTTTGAGTACACAGAAGAAATCTTTGCTTCATCAAATGGATTGTAAATGTGAGATAAACCCACTTGGAAAACATACATGTAGCTCAACTTCATCCAGTTGGTTTATGTGGAGCTCAGTCATGTGTGTGATTTCTGAGAGTTGTGTGTTTGAAAATCTGCAATTAAAACTAAGTATCAGGGATAGGAATTGGGTGTACTTACATTGTGGGGATGGAGTAACTAAGTATCAGGGA
>NW_022196898.1:73322980-73391048 GCF_008632895.1 Mastomys coucha | reverse complement strand
ACTTACATTGTGGGGATGGAGTAACTAAGTATCAGGGATAGGAATTGGGTGTACTTACATTGTGGGGAGGGAGTAAAGTAACAAAGGTTGAAATAAATAGCTTGCTTTCTCCGGAGTGAAAATAAATTTAAATATATCATCAATTATTTTACACACCAGAATCTTTGATCTGCTTCCCAAAGGACAAGCTCAGTGTAGCCTAATGCCACCAGCTTTGAGCTGTAGCATCTAGATTTCATTGTTCTTACTTATTTATTTATTATTTTTTATGCTTTAGGTTGAAATACATGGAGCCAAGCTCTTATAAACTATTCTGTTTCAGATGACCTTGAACTGACAACCTCAATATTTCACACATAGTTTTGAATATCAGCAATGTAATAGACAATGTTTAGATAAGTTTTCTTTATAAGAAAGCTGTCTATTTTGTGAAGTGGGTCCAGCCTTTTTAGCTGTGATTAACTTCTTATAACATGCAAACATTCAATTTCAGATGGCAATTTGAAGTTCTACCTTAAAAAAAAAAATGAAAAATTTAAATCTGAGAGATTAACTGAGCTGAGCTCTAATCTCATAATAAAACAATAAAGCATGCAGGTGGAGTTGTATTTTCCCAGAGCATACAGTTGCCTGTGTAAGCAGTGGAATACATAGACACTCCAGCAGCTGGAAGTCAAGGGTGTGATGAGTGATGTTAAATCATTTGATTCTGATGAATAAGACGCTTGATGCCTGCTCACCCTTTTCAAGATCACAAAGCAATTAGAACAAAGGGAGCATTCTTGATTTCCTGATGTTCCTTTCTGATCTGGCCAAACATGTACAGTGGGAGGAACTAACAACAGAGGTACAGGTTGTTATTGTTGTTGAAATGTTAAAGTGACTTTGAACATGGAGACAGAACAGAAGTCAGAGATATATTTTACAATCACCATGAAGTACACTATTTCTAGTTGAAAGGGCTCAATGAAATAACTGTCTTGGATTTTGAATAATATTCAGTATGTTGCATACTGTACATCGCAAAAGAGATAGATCATTTTTTTCTATTTTTCAGAGAAAGCATAGTTACAAAGACTCTAAAACAATAGAAGGTTCACACAGAGAAAGGTTGGTATTAAATTTTCTATCCTGACTTTTACATTCCAGTTATCTTCTAATTATCTCTACTTAAATTTCAAAATATTTATCTCAATCATATGATCCTTTTTGTGTGCACTTATGTTTGCATGTGCACAGTTGTGTGCGAACCATGTGCACATTCTTTGTGGAGGCCAGGGGACCACCTCAGATATGGCTCCTCAGGCTCTGCCCACCTTTTATCTTTTTTATTTTTTTAACCTTAGTACTTCTAGTTTTTCTAACACATGTGAAAAGCAGGAATCAGGAGGTTATTGTTCATACCAGCTCTTTATGCCCATCTGTACTCCAGAAACACTAATCTTCATCCACATGTCTTAGGTCGATGGCATAAGCTTTTATTTTCAGAAACCCAAATTACACCTCAGTCACCTTCCCTTCCTCCTCCCACTCCTTCATTGTGTCCAGACTTTTCTACATCCTCAACAGTCTCCTCATACATTCCCTTACCTCTTCCCCTTCTCTCATTTGTTACTTTCTCTATAGTTTTATCTCCTCTACAGCTGGCCTTTTAATAAGGCTTTCTATGTCTGCTCTGTCCAACTCTTTCCCTTTCCTAAATGTGTTTCTGAAACAAATTTAATCTTGCTATAATTCATATATATATACTATTTCCTGAATATATTCATATATATATTCATGTATATATGGGTTTATATGTATATATACATATATATGTACAAAGAAATCTATATACACACAAATATAAATTATATATATGTATATATGTTATATATATATATATATATATATATATATATATATATATATATATATCCTGAAGTAACTGAAAAGGCATGGAATGTAGAGAGGAAAATAGGATTACTATTTTAGAAAAAAACATGATGTGTATTTTTAGAGGGAGGGTTGAGTTGAAGTCAAAGGATCACATGAAGGAACCAGGTTGTCCTTCCACAATGTTGATGGAAGGGATGGAATTCAGGTCATCAGACGCATTGGCAAATGCTTTTACTCACTGAGCCATATTGCTGGCCTAGTCCTGTCAACATTTTTAATGAAAACATCCACTATTGGTTTCTTAAACCAGGCAAGGCTACATATGAAAGGGACTTTAATGAAGTCCCCTATTGCCTCTCCTCTACTGCCCCATCTTAGTCTGTTGAGGCTGCTGAAGTTTCCTGTTTGACTTAGACACATGGAGGTTTATTTCTTTGAGATTCAGGGTGGAGACCCTGGCAGAAAAGTTTCTAGGGAGAGTCCACTTCCTGGCTCACAGGAAGTTGGCTGTTCACTGGGGGGGGGGGGGGGGGGGGGGGGGGGGGGGGGGCAGGGCTCCATGGTAGAACAGGCGTGGAGTTTCTATGCATATTTCGTTGTGGGATCTAATATCATTCATTACGTTTCTACTCCTAAAACCAAATCTTTCCCCCCAACCCCATTTATACCTGAGGCAACAGAAGGCTTCAGTCTACTCTGTCCACTGTGTCGCTTTATTTACTGGACCTACTGGATCACTAGTATTGGCAACACTGGCATAGCTTAACCTGACACTTGATAATGTTCCTGTAATGAGCGATTGGAGATGCAAGAGAGAGGCGGGTTTTAGAATAGGGTCAGCCGGGCGGTGGTGCACACACCTTTAATCCCAGCCTTGGGAGGCAGAGGTAGACGGATTTCTGAGTTCGAGGCCAGCCTGGTCTACAGAGTGAGTTCCAGGACAGCCAGGGCTACACAGAGAAACCCTCATCAAGTTACTTAAAGTAGCTAAGCACAAAATTCAGCACTCATTTGTAAGATGGCAATAACATTACTCTCTTTGTAGCTCATAGAAAATTATATATATATATATATATATGTACATACATATATAACATATATAACTTTATAAGGAGATTTACCCAACAATAATGTATTAATTATTACACAGTAATTAGTGCTTATTAATTCTGTTGCTATAACTGCTATTCCCATTGCTGCTCTTCACACAACTATAGTCATTTCATCTTTATTTGCTACTCTTTCTGAAATTCTTCATGATCAATAGGTATTTAGTTTCTAGAAAGTATAAAATATATATTCATGTAATATACTATAATAGTATATAATATTATATATATACATATAATCAGAAACAACTGAAAAACATTTAGTGAATTCTGTTAAATTTCTTTACCAAATATGACATTAGTGTTCTAAGTGAAATTTGATTATAGAATGATGTTCTGATACTCTAGGTTGGATAACTGACTTGAAAACAGTATCAAGAGATGAATCAAACTTATTTAGAGAAAGAACAGCATACCAAAGGCAGTTATGTAATCAAGATGGCTAATATTTAGCCAAATATTTTGCAGAATAAAAATAAATTTAATAAAATTATTCTCAGACTACTGTAACAAATGATAGGAGTCAACATTGCTTCCCAATTTAGCTTAGTGGATTTTATCATTCTGAATGCACAGGCTTCAATTGCGGAAGATTAACGATAGGGGATAGCATTAAAATAAACTCTAAAATCAGCCATTGCTTTGCTGAAGAGATAAAATAACCTAGATAGTATGATATCTATTATATACATAAATATTAAAACCATAGTTATCATGGAATTAAAATCACAATTATCACAATTATATGTAAAAGAGTAGTTTGAACAATTTATAGAAGCCAGAATACAACTAACAATCCCCATAGGCCTTTGAGATAATAGAGAAACTTCATGATTGTCCGTGGTTATATGGATACAAGAGATGCTTATCACATTGCAGGTATTACTGGGAGTTCTTTGCAAGGAATCAGGGGTCTGAACACAGTAAGTGAGCAATGTTGAGTTTGTCATCCCTGCTGAGAAAATACCACGTAGAATCCTTTTTTTCCTTGACATCTACTTCCTTCAACAGTTCACAATATTTTCTGAGGAAGATCTCTCTCTCTCTCTCTCTCTCTCTCTCTCTCTGTCTCTCTCTGTCTCTGTCTCTCTGTCTCTGTCTCTCTGTCTCTCTGTCTCTCTGTCTCTCTGTCTCTCTCTCTCTCTCTCTCTCTCTCTCTCTCTCTCACACACACACACACACACACACACACACCACTACTACCCACTGCTGATGACATTGTAGCACTTTGAATGTTTGTTCATGGGTGAGGAGATAGAGACGCCTGCTCATACTGGTATTTCTCTCATTGTACACTGAAGCTTTTGCACTTTAGGTGAATCTGAATTCTGAAGTTCAGATTCAGCTTTTTACATTTAATGATCTTGAGTCAAGATAATGGTCAAGCATAGGGAAATCAAATTTCTGATTATGAAAGCATCTTAGCCCACCAGACGAAGACTCCTCCTGCACAAAATATGCAAAATGTCTAAACGAAGAAATATAAAGCACATCTCAAATGCTGAGCCCCAGGGAAAGAGACTCTGCAGAAAAGTTAATTTTAGCAAATACGCTGAATGAGTTTTCCGCAGGTGACAGCAGGATCATTGTGCAGGGTACAGTGGCAGCCATGTGGCAGGTTGGGACTGCAGGGTAGCTGGCAGAGCCCCAGGGTGTGACTGGCAGGGGTTGTCTTGCAGCAGCTGGGAGCACCAGGAGGCAGCTGTGGTGAGCTTGTGGCTGGCAGAGAGATGGTCATGCTGCTGGCAGGGGGTACTGGGAAGTAGTACCCTACCTGGAACTCATGTCAGAAATACTAACTAGAAAGCGACCCCACTTAGTGCTCTCTGACAAATCAGGGGTTGATATCACCTGATCTAAAAATAGTCAGTAGGCCATCCATGCTGGCAGACAGACGTGTTGATGTGTTGTGGTGTTGCGTCTGTATGCAATGACCCTCTCCAAGAACCCAAAACAAGTTTATTTTTGGTTTTTTTTAAGAACCCTTTTTTTCTTCCATAGAAACTACAACCAGAAATGGCAAAGGGACAATTTGTATTGTCACATAGAGACCTGCCTGAAACTATCCCTACCAATGGTTAAATAAATGTTAAGTCTTGACCAGCCATAAGTTAGGGGTCTGTTAACAAAGATTTAGGGCAGCTAAAGGTTAGGGTACCTCAAAAGTAACTTTTTCTTTTATAAAACCCAAATTATTTTGATCTAATATTAAAGAAAGGTCATCATCACTGACAATCCATGTATACGCTTTACTTTTTTAAAAAATTTTTTTAAATTCAAAGTACCACAAATGAAAAATACAGCCCACATGAGCACTAGGACTGTTCTGGGAATAAAATCAATCCCCACTACACCATCAAGACATCCACACACTGTTCATGAATACAGGCAGTTGATTTCCAAAATGTTTGTGTATTGGGGCAGGGGCAAAGATTATAACCAGCTATAGTCTATGCCAGCTGAGGAGAGAGCTGAGCAACAGGTATGGTGATGGTTCTGCTGGTGGGTGCATCCTGCCCATGACTGAATGCAAGAGAATCATCTGCCTCTATTGCCTTGAGTCTGTATCTACAATGTCTTCTGTTTCTATATTTATTTACAGTAATGTAAGGATTATGGCCCTCATACTGAGGAAACTTTAGATGAGACAGACCAAGGGCTTCCAGAAAATAGAAACTTGCTGCAAAGCATGACAGCAGCACTATTTTCAAAAGAATGATGTCACTTCACGTCTCCACTTCCAAACATTTGTCTTACTTTTTTTCTATGTATTTAATGTCACTTCAAGGCTGTCAGTAAAATTTTTAGCTAGCTGTATTAGTTACTTTTCTTGTTTTCTGTAACCAAACATTGAGACAGAAGGAACATGAGGGAGAGACAAGAGTTTGCTGTTGTCCACAGTTGACAGAAATGCATTCCATCAAGGCGAGGGAGGTACGGTGATGTGGACAGCGTGGTTTGAGCTTGAGAAAGGAGAATGGCAGTCTTCAGCTCGCTCTCTGCTTTTTACTTTTCCCAGGACTCCAGATATGGAACAGTGCTACTCTATCCAGGGTGGACCTTTCCTCTAACCATTATTTGTCTCTAGAAATATCCATACATTGCCCAGAGGTTAATCTCCTAGTTGATTCCAAAGTCTACCAGAATGTCAGTGATTATGAGTCATCACTTGATGTCTGTTTCATAATACCTCATGCCAAAAGGAATGAACACATAGTGAATTGACAAGGATAATGTTTTGGATGTGTTGATTTGATGACTGCTGAATTAGATGGATCTACTTACAAAACCTTGCACAAGCGAGAGCTCTGTATCACACCTGGCTGTGCCAACAAATAGTGAAAGTGAGAATGTCTGCTGCTTTTGTTTCAATTTATTCTCCAAGATAATGGGGGTAACCTAGTGGAATATCCCTCTACTGTATTCTTAAAGCTGTCAAGCTTTAAAATTATATTTTGCAAATTATTGTGAGCTCCTTAAGTCTAGAGACTTTATAAAATTAAATGGCCCATATTTCCTAATACTACCTCACAAATAAGCTATAGCTAGAAGCTTTTCCTGCTTTAAACTTAATACAGCATTTTATTAGTGTGTCAGTCATACCACTGAACATATAAATTAACTTAGTTTCTATATACCATTCCTTTGGCTGTACACATGCTAGAAGGACATTGCGAGTGATATAGAATCATTTCTTCGAGTATTTACTGCTAATACTTCTGCAGATGCTGTTTTATTGGATTCAGAGTCTTAGACAGTTTGAAGCAGTTCTCATTACCAAACAATGTCTTCTTTTTAAGGGCATTGGTTCTTTTCTAATTACAAGGATGGCAACCTCCCAACCTCACTTCTTAGAAGAAAAATCCAACTCCTTGAAACTATGTTACAACCATGAAAAATTTTTTTTTTATCAAATTCAAGATAATATAGAGATAGATAGATAGATAGATAGATAGATAAATAAAGAAATAAACTCTATTTTGATTTGAATTACTTCTTAGGTTTATTTTTTCTCTCTAACATGGACCAAGAGTTCTTATGTTGAGGAGGACACCATCCAAGAGGACTGATCCAGCTCACCTGCACACAGCTACATGCCCCCTTCTAAGCATTCTGAATTCCATCTAATGAGCCTTGCAGTAAGACCTAATGCAGGGGACTTATGAGGGATCAATGATGTAATCATGGAAGGACTTTCCCAGAAGCCCCTATACATACCATACTGAATAGCCCTGTGGGAGCTCTGTCCTAGACTTCTGACTTGTCCCTTATTCCCTCACCACAGTGCCAGACTTTTCTCTCTAGGAAACCCAATTTCATTTTTTTTCACTGTGGACTATGCTTTGGCATTCTTAGAAATAATAGTTTCTATGGAGGCAATTCCCAGAAAGACAAAGCAAACAATATCAAACAAATCAACAAAGTTGCTATAGACCTAACAAATTTATTGAAAAGGCTTAGGCTGTAACAGCTGGTCTGTCTGCTTTGTGTTCTGGGATATTTGGGCCAGACTGATTATTTCTTTCCTAAATAAACTTCCCCAAAAGCATCTCTTTTCTTAATTCCAATAGGGGCCTAAAAATGACTTACTCTGTGCTGTAAAATAGAAATATAACTTCATAAGTCAAATTACAAATTGCTCACTGCATTGTGATTCACATGAAATCCTGTTATGTCCCAGGCTCTGGGCTATGTGCTGAGGACTGAGTAGCATTCCTTAGCAGCTGTTCCTATATCCTGCCTAGAACAGCCAGATGCAAATCAAACACCTCAGGGTACAGAGAGGGCATAAGCTTGTGTCACATAGCAAAGAAATTTAATTTAGTTGGGGTTGGTCATACATTGGCCCTAGGATAGAGAAAAGATAACTTCAACTGTACCTTAGTTGTCTGTGTTGGGTAGCTCTCTCCACTAAAAATTTTTGCTTAGTTTTCTACATTATCAAAGATGACTGATTCTGTATATTGGGGGTTACTGATGGGTGATATTGGGAAATTTTTTTTATATCTATGCTTTATATAGATTAGTAACAAACTTGGATTTGAGGGCTATTGATGTAAGAGCTACTTTCCATGATTTATTTTATTTTATTACTTTATTGGGTATAATCTTTATTTACGTTTCAAATGTTATTCCTTTTCCCATTTCCCTCCCTCCCAGAAACACCTTATCACATCCTCCCCCCTCCTGCTTCCTTCCCACCTACCCACTTCCATCTTCCCTCCCTCCATTCCCTTACATTGGGTCATTATCTAGCCTTCATAGGACCAAGGACCTCTCCTTCCATTGGAGCATGACATGGCCATCCTCTGCTACATATGCAGCTAGAGCCATGTGTACTCCTTTGTTGATGGCTTAGTCCATCAGTCCTGGGAGTTCTGGTTGCTTGATATTGTTGTTCTTCCTATGGGGTTTATACTGGCTAGTTTTGTGTGTCAACTTGACACAGGCTGGAGTTATCACAGAAGGGAGCTTCAGTTGGGGAAGTGCCTCCATGAGGTCCAGCTGCAGGGCATTTTCTCAATTAGTGATTAAGTGGGTAGGGCCCCTTGTGGGTGGTGCCATCCCTGGGCTGGAGGTCTTGGGCTCTATAAGAAAGCAGGCTGAGCAAGCCAAGAGAAGCAAGCTAGTAAGGAACATCCCTCCATGGCCTCTGCATCAGCTCCTGCTTCCTGACCTGCTTGAGTTCCAGTCCTGACTTCCTCTGGTGATCAACAGCCATGTGGAAGTAAGCCAAATAAACCCTTTCCTACCCAACTTGTTTCTTGGTCATGATGTTGTACAGGAATAGAAACCCTGACTAAGACAAATTGGTGCCAGCATAGTGGGGTATTCCTGTGACAATCTGACCATGTTTTGGGGAGGATTGTGGAAGGACTTTGGAACTTTGAGCTAGAAGAACCACTGATTGTTAAGAACTCTGTGGGATATTGTGTAGGAGCTTGGAAGATCATGTTGAGAACAGCACAGAAGATGGAGGCCTGGCTTGTGATATTTCAGAGGGAAGATTAAAGACTCTTATCAGGGCCATGTTGTTTTGAATGTGAAGATTCTGTGGTTCTGGTTAGCTGGGGCTGAAGTGTCAGCTGTGATTAACAAGATACCAGAACTACTAAAGTTAAAACTTTGCATTACTGGGACTATTGATGCTGGTTAGCTGGAGCTAAAAAATTAGCAGTGATTAAGAAGAGACCAGCATCGCTGAGGTGACATCTTCTGGGAAGTGTTTTTTTTTGAGAGCAAAGAGACTGTGTTCCAGTGATAGCCAAGGTTGTACCTTGTGCTGCAGCAGGACATGGTAATGTGTAAGAGTCACCCAGGTGGGACTGGTTTTGAAGGCATGAAGGGGTCATGAAGAGCAGCTGAGGCTCGACACAGTGAGAGGCCATGGAAGGCCATTGGTGAAGGGGCAGCATTGGTTTGCAATTGATGGCCCAGGACTGAAGGGGTTATGCAAAGGAGTTGAGGCTTGGCACCATGAAGAAAGCCTATGATAGGCTATTGGTGAAGCCTAGTTACAGTGGAAGACAGTGTTTTAGTGATGACAGTACCATGAATGGCCACCAAGGACAGCAGCAGCAGTGGAGTACAGACGTCTGGAGCCCAGAAGACAAGCTGTGTGCTGCAAAGGGCAGAGCTGGAGAAGTGACCGGTTATGCCTTTAGAGGAGCCCAGAAGATCGTGAGTTGGATCCCAGACATTGGTTTTGCTTTTGATTGTGACTGTGCCCTGATATTTTTCCCTCTTGAAGGAAGAACGCATTTTAGTGGAGCCCACAGTTAAGAGACTTTGAATTTTATATGTAAAGACTGTGGGACTTTAGATCTTGGGGATGAATGAGAACATAAGGGTTGAGGCTTAATAGTGATGTGTTTGTGTGTCAATTTAACAAGGGGTCAAATGTACTGGCTAGTTTTGTGTGTCAACTTGGCACAGGCTGGAGTTATCACAGAAGGGAGCTTCAGTTGGGGAAGTGCCTCCATGAGGTCCAGCTGCAGGGCATTTTCTCAATTAGTGATCAAGGGGGTAGGGCCCCTTGTGGGTGGCGCCATCCCTGGGCTGGAGGTCTTGGGCTCTATAAGAGAGCAGGCTGAGCAAGCCAGGAGAAGCAAGCCAGTAAGGAACATCCCTCCATGGCCTCTGCATCAGCTCCTGCTTCCTGACCTGCTTGAGGCATGCATTTCTTGGCATCCACAATAGTGTCTGGGTTTGGTAACTGTGTATGGGATGGATCCCATGGGACAGTCTCTGGGTGGCCTTTCCTTTAGTCTCTGCTCTACTTTATCTCCATCTTTCCTCCTGTGAGTATTTTGTTCTTTTTCTAAGAAGGACCAAAATACCCACACTTTGGTCTTCCTTCTCATTGAGTTTCATGTGGTCTGTGATTAGTATCCTGGTTATTAGGAGACTTTGGGCTAGTAATCACTTATCAGTGAGTGCATACCACATGTTTTCTTTTTCGATTGGGTTACCTCATTCAGGATGATATTTTCTAGTTCTATTCATTTATCTAAGAATTCCATAAATCCATCATTTTTAATAGCTGAGTAGTACTCCACTGTGTAAATGTACCACATTTTCTGTATCCATTCCTATGTTGAAGGACATCTGGGTTCTTTCCAGCTCCTGGCTATTTATTATAAATAAGGCTGCTATGAACATAGTGGAGCATATGTCCATATTACATGTTGGAGCATCTTCTGGATATATACCCAGGAGCAGTATAGCTGGGTCCTCAGGTAGTACTATGTTCAGTTTTCTGAGGAACTGCCAAACTAATTTCCAAAGTGGTTGTACCAGCTTGCATTCCCACCAGCAATGGAGGAGTGTTCCTTTTTCTCTACATCTCTCTACATCTGAGTTCTTGATTTTAGCCATTCTGACTGGTGTGAGGTGGAATCTCAGGGTTGTTTTGATTTGCACTGCCCTGATGACTAAGGATGTTGAACATTTCTTTAGGAGCTTCTCAGCCATTCAATATTACTCAATTGAAAATTCTTTGTTTAGCTCTGTACCACATTTTTAATAGGGTTATTTGGCTCTCTGGATTCTAACTTCTTGAGTTCTTTGGATATATTGGATATTAGCCCTCTATCAGATATAAGACTATATATAGATATATAAGACTATATCTGATAGAGGGCTAATATCCAATATATCCAAATATATCAGATATATATATGTGTGTGTGTGTGTGTGTGTGTGTGTGTGTGTGTGTGTGTGTATGTGTGTGTGAAGATCTTTTCCCAATCTGTTGGTTGCCTTTTTGTTTTATTGACAGTGTCCGTTGTCTTATAGAAACTTTATAATTTTATGAGGTCTCATTTGTCGATTCTTGGTCTTACAGCACAAGCCATTGGTGTTCTGTTCAGGATTTTTTCCCCTGTGCCCATATGTTTGAAGTTATTCCCCACTTTCTCCTCTTTAAATTTTAGTGTATCTGGTTTTATGTGAAGGTCCTTGATACACTTGAACTTGAGCTTTATACAAGGAGATAAGAATGGATTGATTTCCCTTCTTCTATATACTGACCTCCAATTGAACCATCACCATTTGTTAAAAAATTCTTTTCTCCACTGGATGGTTTTAGCTCCTTTATCAAATATCAAGTAACCATATGTGTGTGGGTTTATTTCTTATTGCACTAATCTTCCTGCCTGTCTCTGTACCAATACCATGCTGTTTTTATCACTATTGGTCTGTAATGCAGCTTGAGTTCAGGGATGGTGATTCCCCCAGAAGTTCTTTTATTGTTGAGAATAGTTTTCACTATTCTGGGTTTTTGGTTAGTGTAAGTGAATTTACAAATTGCTCTTTCCAACTCTATGAAGAATTGAATTGGAATTTTGAGGGGGATTGCATTGAATCTGCAGATTGCTTTCAGCAAGATGGTCATTTTTACTATATTAATTCTGCCAATTCATGAGCATAGGAAATCTTTCCATCTCCTGAGATCTTTGATTTCTTTCTTCAGAGACTTGAAGTTTTTATCATATAGATCTTTCACTTGCTTGGTTAGAGTCACACCAAGGAATGCAATATTATTTATTTGTGGCTATTGTGAAGGGTGTCATTTCCCTAATTTCTTTCTCAGCCTGTTTATCCTTTGAGTAGAGGAAGGCTACTGATTTGTTTGAGATAACTTTATATCCAACCACTTTGCTGAAGTTGTTTATCAGCTTTAGGAGTTCTCTGGTGGAATTTTTTGGGTCACTTAAATATATGATCATATCCTCTGGAAATAGTGATATTTTGACTTCTTCCTTTCCAATTTGTATCCCTGTGACCTTTTGTTGTCTAATTGCCCTAGCTAGAACTTCAAGTACTATGTTGAATAGATAGGGAGAGAGTGGGCAGCCTTGTCTAGTCACTGATTTTAGTGGGATTGCTTCAAATTTCTCTCCCTTTAGTTTGATGTTGGGTACTGATTTGCTGTATATTGATTTACTATATTCAGGTATGGGCCCTGAATTTTTGATTTTTCCAAGACTTTTAACATGATAGAATGCTGAATTTTGTCAAATGCTTTTTCAGCATCTAATGAAATGATCAAATTTAAGTTTGTTTATGTAGCAGATTACATTGATGGTTTCCCATATATTGAACCATCCATGCATCCCTGGGGTAAAGCCTACTTGATCGTGGTGAATGATCATTTTGATATGTTCTTGGATTTGGTTGGCAAGAATTTTATTAAGTATTTTTTTGTTTTGTTTTATTTTTTTGAGACAGGGTTTCTCTGTCCTGGAACTCACTCTGTAGACCAGGCTGGCCTCGAATTCAGAAATCTGCCTGCCTTTGCCTCCCAAGTGCTAGGATCAAAGGCATGTGCCACCACCTCCTGGCTTTATTGAGTATTTTTGAATCAATGTTTATAAGTGAGACTGCTCTGAAGTTCACTTTCTTCCTTTGTCCTTTTTGTGGTTTAGGTATAAGCATAATTGTGGCATCATAGAATGAACTGGGTAGCGTACCTTCTGTTTCTATTTTGTGGAGTAGTTTGAAGAGTATTGGTATTAGGTCTTCTTTGAAGGTCTGATAGAATTCTCCACTGAATCCATCTGGTCCTGAGCTTTTTTGGTTGGGAGATTATTAATGACTTCTTTTATTTCTTTAGGGGTTATGGAATAATTTAGATGGTTTATCTGATCCTGTTTTAACTTTAGCTCCTTGTATGTGTCTAGAAAATTGTCCATTTCATCCAGATTTTCCAATTTAGGATCTGATGTTTTTGAATTTCCACGGTTTTCATTGTTACGTCTCCCTTTTCATTTCTGATTTTATTAATTTGGATAATGTCTCTGTGCCCTCTGTTTAGTTTGGCCAAGGGGTTTATCTATCTTGTTGATTTTCAAAAAGAACCAGCTCCTGGGTTTGTTGATTCTTTCAATAGTTCTTTTGTTTCTATTTGGTTGATTTCAGCCCTGTGTTTGATTATTCCTTCTGGCTACTCCTCTTGGGTGTATTTGCTTCTTTTTGTTTTAGAGCTTTCAAGTGTGCTGTCAAGCTGCTAGTGTAAGCTCTCTCCAGTTTCTCTTTGGAGGCACTTAGAGCTGTGAATTTTCCTCTTACCACTGTTTTCATTGTGTCCCAAAAGTTTTGGTGTGATGTGTCTTCATTTTCATTAAATTCTAAAAGGTCTTTAATTTCTTTCTTGATCAAGTTATCAAGTAGAGCATTGTTCAGTTTCCATGTGTACGTATGTTTTCTGTGTTTTTTGTTGGAATTTAAGGTCAGCCTTTCTCCATGGTGATCTGATAGGGTGCATGGGATTATTTCAATCATCTTGTATCTGTTGAGGCCTGTTTTGTAGCCAATTATATAGTCAATTTTGGAGAAGGTACCTAAGCTGCTGAGAAGAAAGTATATTTCTTTTCCTTTAGGACGAAATGTTCTATAAATATCTGTTAGATCCATTTGATTCATAACTTCTGTTAGTTTCACTGTGTCTCTGTTTAGTTTCTGTTCCTATGATCTGTCCATTGCTGAGAGTGGGATGTTAAAGTCTCCAACTATTATTGTGTAGGGTAAAATGTGTGCTTTGATCTTTAGTAAAGTTTCATTTATGAATGTGGGTGCCCTTGCATTTGGAGTATAGATGTTCAGAATTAAGAGTTTATCTTGGTAGATTTTTCCTTTGAGCAGTATGAAGTGTCCGTCCTTATTCTTTTTGATAACTTTTGGTTGAAAGTCAATCAACCAAAATTTATCATATAAATGGCTACTCCAGCTTATTTCTTGGGACCATTTGCTTGGAAAATTGTATTCCAGCCTTTTACTCTGAGGTAGTGTCTGTCTTTGTCACTGAGATGTGTTTCCTGTATGCAACAAAATGTTGGGTCCTGTTTATGTATCCAGTCTGTTAGTCTATGCCTTTTTATCGGGGGAATTGAGTCCATTGATGTTAAGAAATATTAAGGAAAAGTGATTGTTACTCCCTGCTATTTTTGTTATTAGAGGTGGCAATTTGTTTGTGTGGGTATCTTCTTTTGCATTTGTTTTAAGATAACTTTGTGGCTTTTTCTAGGGTGTAGTTTCTCTCCTTATGTTGGTGTTTTCCATGTATTATCCTTTGTAGGGCTGGATTTGTGGAAAGATATTGTGAAAATTTGGTTTTGTCATGGAATATTTGTTTTCTCTGTCTATGGTAATTGAGAGTTTTTCTGGGTATAGGAGTCTGGGCTGCCATTTTTGTTCTCTTAGGCTCTGTATGATATCTGCCTAGAATCTTCTGGCTTTCAAAGTCTCTGGCAAGAAGTCTGGTATAATTCTGATAGGTCTGCCTTTATATGTTAGTTGACCTTTTTCCCTTACTGCTTTTAATATTTGTTATTTAGTAATGTATTTTATGTTTTGATTATTATGTGACATGAGGACTTTCTTTTCTGGTCCAGTCTATTTGGAGGTTTGTAGGCTACTTGTATGTTCATGGGCATCTCTTTCTTTAGGTTAGGGAAACTTTATTCTATGATTTTGTTGAAGATAGTTACTGGCCCTTTAAATTGGGAATCTTCACTCTCTTCTATACCTATTATCCTTAGGTTTGGTCTTCTCATTGTGTCCTGGATTTTTTTGATGTTTTGGGTTACGAGCTTTTTGCATTTTGCATTTTCTTTGACTATTGTGTCAATGTTTTCTAAGGTATCTTCTACCCTTGAGATTCTCTCTTCTATCTCTTGTATTCTGTTAATGATGCTTGCATCTATTACTCCTGATCTCTTTCTTAGGTTTTTTAACTCCAGGATTATCTCTCTTTGTGATTTCTTTATTGTTTCTATTTCCATTTTTAGATCTTGGATTTTTTTTTAAAATTTCCTTTGCCTGTTTGAATGTATCTTCCTGTAATTCTTTACGGGATTTTTGTGTTTCCTCTTTAAGGGCTTCTACCTGTTTACCTATGTTCTCTTGTATTTCTTTTTCTTTATTAATTATTTTCTTTATTTACATTTCAAATGATATCCCCTTCCCAGGTTTCTACTACAGAAAAACAAAAGCCCTATTCCCCCCCTCCCCCTGCTCACCAACCCACCCTCTCCTGCTTCCTGCTCTGGCATTCCCCTACACTGGGGCATAGAGGCTTCACAGGACCAAGGACCTCTCTTCCCATTGATAACTGACTAAGGCATCCTCTGCTACATATGCAGCTGGAGCCATGAGTCCCACCATGTGTACTCTTTGGTTGGTAGTTTAGTCCCTGGGAGTTCTGAGGGTACTGGTTAATTCATATTGTTGTTCCTCCTATGTGGCTGCAAACCCCTTCAGTTCCTTGGGTCCTTTCACTAGCTCCTTCATTGGGGACTCTGTGCTCAGTCCAATGGATGGCTGTGAGCTTCTACTTCTGTATTTGTCAGGCACTGTCAGAGCCTCTCAGGAGACAGCTATATCAGGCTCCTGTCAGCTAGCACTTGCTGTCATCCACAATAGTGCCTAGATTTGGTGAATGGATATTGGAAGGATCTCCAGGCGAGGCAGTCTCCGGATTGTCCTTCCTTCAGTCTTTGCTCCACACTTTGTCTCTGTAACTCCTTTCATGGGTATTTTGTTCTCCCTTCTAAGAGGAATAGAAGTATCCACACTTTGGTCTTCCTTCTTCTTGAGTTTTTGTGGTTTATGGATTGTATTTTGGGTATTCTAAGCTTCTGGGCTAATATCCACTTATCAGTGAGTACATGCCATGTTTGTTCTTTTGTGATTGGGTTACCTCAGTCAGGATGATATTTTCCAGATCTACCTATGTCCCTAAGAATTTCATCCTGTATTTCTTTAAGGGAGTTATTTATGTCCTTTTTAAAATCCTCCATCATCACCATGAGATGTGACTTTAGATCTGAATCTTTTATTCTGGTGTGATGGTGTATTCAGGACCTGCTACGGTGGGAGAATTGGTTTCTAATAATGCCAAGTAACCTTGATTTTTGTTGCTTATGTTCTTATGCTTGCCTCCCAATATCTGATTATCTCTAGTGCTCCCTACCCTCGCTATATCTGACTGGAGCCTGTCCTTCCTTTAATCCTGGTTGAGTCAGAACTCCTCACAGTCCAGCTGTCTCTGTGATCCTGTGATTCTGGGATCCTTTGATCCTGAGATTCTGGGTGTGTCAGAGTTCCTGGGAGTCAAGATGTCTTTGAGACCCTGAGATCCTGGTGTGACCAAGCTCCTGGAATCCTAAAATCCTGGTTGTTTTTGAGCTGCTGTGAGTGGAGCTCCCTCTGGAGGCTGTAGGACTGGCCCCCGAATTCCCACTCAAGGTAGACTGGCACAAACTGGAAGCAACCTGAGCAAAAGGTTGGGCTGGATTCCTAAGTCCCTGGATCCTGCTAGTCCCAGTTACTCCTGGTGGTGTTGCAACAGATGATGTGTTCTCCTCACCTTTGATCCTAAGATCCTGGGCATGCTAAAGATCCTGGGAGTAGAGCCTCCTCTAGGGGCTGTGGGACTGGCTCCGAGTTTGTGCCCAAGGTAGACTGTCTAATTTCCATAATTTTTTATATAAATCTCTGAACTATAGTTTTTTAGTATATTGTGTGAATACAGGAACTATATGGCAGCTAGCACTTGCTGTCATCCATAATAGTGGATGAGAAAAGAGTGTATAAAGAAATGAGGTCATATTTTAATATAATATAGGTGAAAAGAAAGAGAGTGAGTTGGGGAATGCACAGTTCTAGAATCTTTAGTAATAACAAGTTTTGTTCTTAGGGGATAACATCTAATGAGATCAAGTGTCTCCATCAGTCAACGTTGAAATTAGCATGTAAAGTCTGTTTAATCACCTTTAATGTTATATCAAATCCAAACTAGAGGAACTCAAAAGCTACAGGCATTCAAGTGGAAAGTGTTTGCTGTTACTAAATTAGGAAATGAGAATGGGAGCCCCAGAATGGTAAGATCTTGGTTTGAGTTCTTCACTGATTAACCCAAGTCTTGCAAGCAGTGCCTGTACTGCTGAATTAACTCAATGAAAATTGTGAACAATTAGCAAACCCATTATTGTGTTTGTCACCGAGAAGAAGAAATGGTACTTTCTTGTGTTGGAAGTCATGGATGTTTCTCAAATTCTTTGGAATATTATCTTTAGTTAGTAAAGTAAAATTCTCCAAAGTGAAGATGTACTGGAGAGTTGTGTTTGTGTAGAAGGAATGGCAATAATTCTAGGAATGAACAGTTTGTTTAAAGTAGATGTTTTCTTCCTAGTGAGACAATTATTGTGTTTGTCTTAGTCAGGGTTTCTATTCCTGCACAACATTATGACCAAGAAGCAAGTTAGGGAGGAAAGGGTTTATTTGGCTTACTTCCACATGGCTGTTCATCACCAAAGGAAGTCAGGACTGGAACTCAAGCAGGTCAGGAAGCAGGAGCTGATGCAGAGGCCATGGAGGGATGTTCTTTACTGGCTTGCTTCCCCTGGCTTGCTCAGCCTGCTCTCTTACAGAGCCCAAGACCTCCAGCCCAGGGATATTACCACCCACAAGGGGCAATTGAGAAAATGCCCCACAGATGGATCTCATGGAGGCACTTCCCCAACTGAAGCTCCCTTCTGTGATAACTCCAGCCTGTGACAAGTTGACACACAAAACTAGCCAATACAGTGTTCTAAAGATCTTTTCCTCAACATGGAAAAAATTGGAAGGCCTTTGGGGTTGCCAGGATTTTGAAATATTCTTTATGTTGTATGTAAAATTAATTGGAAACATAAGACAACTATCCAAACATACATCCTCATATTTTAGAAAATGCTATCATTTAGGGTCATCAGAAAGAAAAATCCTATAAGGTTGTTTACATTTATTTTTTACAGATTCATTCTACAACTCCTCACTTTTGACATCTACCATGTTAGATCCATAAATGTAGTCCCTTAAATTAGATCAATGTTCATTATGGACAAGAGTCTCTGATCTTAATGGATATAAATGGGGAAGATAAAATACAATAAAACTGAAATAAGAAATTATGTATAATTAAAATATGTGTTATAATAAGTGGCAAAAGGATGAATTGTCAGTGATGAAGCAAAAAGCAAAAAGGTGGGGAGGAGGCAGGGAGAAACAAAATATGGGAGAGAAGCCTGTGTGATCTTACGAAGGATTGGACTCCTACTAGGTATGAAATGGGAAGACAAGTGAGCTGACATTTATCAAGAGTCATTTGATAGGGATGTGGGAGTGGGGAGGGGGGCACACAGGAGACTTGGATTTTTTTGTGAAGAAATGACAGTAGCTTGGGCTAGCATGGTTGTAGTTGGTGTAGATAGAAGGTACTAGGTTCTGTGCATATTCTTATTTACTGATAAACTGATAGTGAGAACTAACAAATGGATTACCCCTTGAGATCTTATCTTTCACTTCTGGCACTAATCTAGATTTTGTAAGCTGTAATGTCAAATTGGCATGAGTGTCTTCCCTCCACTGAAGACTCTACCAAATGGATAGTTTCATTTTACTTAAGGACTCCAAATTATTGATTCACCAATGATATTTAAAGATATTTTGTTTATAAAAGTTGGCTAGACAAAACTAGAATATAAAGTCTAGTGACATGTTACTGTGATCTTTGCAGAACTTTAAGAAGCAGTTATCAGTTGTAATTCTAGAACAATTGACAGACCTGAAGCAGAAGGGCTATTACTAAGAGTTTTAATTCATAATTTCTTTTTTTTTTTTAATTTTAGACATTTTCTTTATTTACATGCGAATTTCTCCATTCCCAATTTCCCCTCCAAAAAACAAAAAAGCAAACAAAAACAAACCCCTGTTGCCTCCCCCCTCCCCATGCCTGCCACCCCGCCCTCTCCCACTTTCTGGCCCTGGCATTCCCCTACACTGGAGCACAGAACCTTCACAGGGCCGAGGTCCTCTCCTCCTATTGATGATTGATTTTGCAATCCTCTACCATACACATGCTGCTTGAACAATCAGATCCCTCTATGTGCAGTCCTTGGTTGGTGGTTGAGACCCTGGGAGCTCCGAGGGTACTAGTTAGTTCATGTTGTTGTTTGTCCTAAGGGGTTGCAAACCCCTCAGCTCCATTGGTCTTTTCTCTAATTCCTTCTAATTCATAATTTCTACAACAAATCCTGAGAACACACTTTTATGAAAGTGTATCTACACCTCTCTGGGGCCCATATGGTCACTGAAGCAGTAAGAAAAATTGGCATCTCACACTTCGACTTGCATGTTTTCTTTACTTTGTTTACCTGTTTACTTCTATGTATAAATAGTAATCATTCAAGAAATGTCTGCCTAAACACCAGTCTTACCTAGCCAATCTCACTTCCCTTCAACACTTAAGCCAGAAAGATGAAAATAACAGGAGCATCCTATTGTCAATTTACTTCAGACCCCGCCAAGGCTTCAGTTATGGTCCTAAGCCTATAGGTTACTTGAATTCCAGGAACAGCATCCTGCTACTATCACTATATGAAGAAACTGTTTATGATTGTAACCTAGAATGTGATTTATCCTCTTTGGAGAATCAGCTTGACCCCTTCAGCAAGATGTACTTCAGATCATCTTGAAATCCCAGAACTGAAACCATGATCAAAAATGCCACCTTGACTAGGGCTGCTTAACTGTCTTTTTTGACTCTGCTTTCATTGTTCCTTGTTCCTCTGTTTAAATCTAAAGTTCATGCCCGCATCCTGAAGATAATGTTTTTTGGTCTTTTGAGCCCTATTTCGCTTCCTTTTCCCAATGCACATTGATTAAATTGCCTTCCTCTGCTTTTCACCATGACTTGACTAATTGGTGCACTGAGAAATTGGCTGAGCCTAGCCAGTAGGGGCTGCCAGCTGGGCTTTTGTCCCAAAATTCCAGCTGCAGTTCCCCAGGTTAATGTTGAACAAGGGTATCAATTTTCTAACGTAGCTAATTTTAGAAAGTCCTAAAGAATAGTGACCCCATTGCTTGACCTGGATTTACCAATAACAAAGTTTAGTTTTTCTAATAACTCAAAGATAAAACTCACACCCACCAAATATTCTTTTTCCCCTAGATCATATGCCTAGTAGTGACAAAGAACAAGGTAAGTAAAACTCCCAGAAATTATCAAGTGTTCTTATGAGATGTATACATTTCCAAAACAATTAGCCACGTGTGGTATGAGAAAGACAGTCACCTTAAGTACATGGGTTTGCATCCATTAAAATAGCCAGAGATGGAGAAAATTATTATTTGCTAAGTAGAAGATGTCAAAACAAAAAATCAGCAGGGTGAAAAAGAATTGGATTTTTATGTTTTCAAGATGGTCAAGAGCCTAAATAGCCACTAAACACATGCTGACGGATTCTCCTAAGTAAGTTAGCACATTACTTATTCATAATTAAATCAAAGATACTAGTTTGTTTAGCTACTCCCTTCCTCGTAAGAAGCATATCTTCTAGTCTTCTAAATTGCACCCTCCATTCCCTCCTGCCTTTCCCTCCTCCTTTCTTGGATGTTTGGAGTGCAGATCTTGGCGTGGTGAGCCATGAGTCTGTTTGCTGCTCTAAAACTTTGAACCCAGAGTGCTTCTGTTCCCATGTACTGATAATTGTTTCCACATCTGGCTGCTTGCTAGCCACACTGAAGAATTCAATGAAAATAAACAGTATCATCATATTTGAAATATTAGGTACTGTGATACCTGTCTTCATTTTAGCGTGTGGTCTATATTTTCAAAACATGCCTGTCTTAGGAAGGAGATTCATTTTGATACAATGTATAGGAGTATACTAAAATTGTTAACTTCATAACTGTAAATAAAACCAAACCTAATCATGTAATAAATGTTTTCATTAAAGTAGATTAACTAAAATTTATTACCATCCTTTAGTAAAACCAGAACAAGTTCATATGTCCAATGTCAATATTCAGTAGCACACGAAATAACAGATTTATGTAAAAACCTTAGCCACAGAAAGCATGTGACTCTGATGGACATGGAAAAAATGGAGAATATGCTTAGGAACCCGTGTGCTGAAAGAAAGCACTACATCACCAGACTTACACTTGCATGCCACTCCCAATACAGAGAGCAAAGCAGCAATGTTGGGCCTTATACCCCAACATCTCACAATACAACACTTTGAGTATCATATTCAATATTAAGTCTTACTCAAATAAAAAAAAAGTGTCCAAAATATTAGTGCTTATTAATTATGTAAATAGAGGTGATGACTGATTTTATTTATAAAGAATTATGTATATGTCCTGTTCCTAGTTCTGCTGACCATTTTTTTTTTTTTTTGGTTTTTCAAGACAGGGTTTCTCTGTATAGCCCCGGCTGTCCTATAACTCACTCTGTAGACCAGGCTGGCCTTGAACTCAGAAATCCGCCTGCCTCTGCCTCCCAAGTGCTGGGATTAAAGACGTGCACCACCACTGACTGGCTCCGCTGACCATTTTTGAATCTTTGATCAGTTAAATTTCAGGTAACTCAGTTTCATCACCAGTATGATTAAGTTAATGATTGGCCCTAATTATAAGATTGGCATAAGGTATAAGGTCAATTAATATGTGAAAAACACTTAAAATAGAGTCTTGCATGGAGTTAGTAAATACTGTTAGGTGTCATTACAATTCACTTTCTATTTTAAGTATTAGTTTGATAAAACATAATGTGACTGACAAAAATGTAAAAAAAGAATAAAACATAATTCCTTAAAAGTTTGTCATAAAGAATATTGCTAATTCTTTAGTTAAGATCTGAGGGAATTTAGCACAAGAAAGGAAAAATCAAGTAAACATATAAAGAACAGTGAATGGGCTGTAAACACAGCCCCTTCCATTGCATATTAAAAAAAAAAAAAACTAATCAAAGGTATCCTGGGAATCTGGCTCTTCAACATATCCTGGGGACATTGCTCTGTTAAAGAACTGTGAATATAATTTGAAATGCCAGAAATGTTCATAGAACTGAATTCATAGATGAAAATAAAAAGTATTTTCTGAGTTTTATTGAATTTATAAGACATTTATCTTTGATGACATATCTTATCGTCTATACAGAAATCTGAGGTTCCTATTGAAATTTGAAATCTGCTTTGTAATGTTAATTAAAATTCAAAGGAGTCTAGTGAATTCTATCATTAACCTTCCACTGTTAGAATTCTAGGGATCATTCTTTAGGTCAATGTGAATAATGAGTTTTCTGGTCTCCTCCACATGTCCATTTGTACAGCTCCAGAAGCCAGGGAAGAGATTATTAAATCATCATCCATTTGGAAGTTTTTTGCCAAAAGAGAGTGCTAAGGGGGGCTAGGTAATGACCATCTTCAGTTGACAAATCTACATGGGAAATTCAGTGAAGATTTTTTTTTTTAATTTAACTTATTCCCATAAGCAACTGAAACATTAAAAACACTCTGGGTAAGATTAAACAACTACAAAAGAAGAAATATAAAAAAATTGAAAAAACAAGTTATCTTTAATATTCATTACATATATGTTCATATCTGCTTATGACTGAAAGATCAATATTAGTGATAATCACATGGAAACCCTTATTTTGAATTTTAAAGAGAAAAGAAGGCAGTGAAAGACAGGGAAAGAAGACACATTTGAGGGATAATTCCTTATCAGTATTGAAACATTACAATAAATAATCTGAAAAAGAACCACAGAGGAATGAAGAACAATTATGAACAAATTAAGGCTGTGAAAAGTCAGTAAAACTATGAAGAGGCCTGTAGAAATAGAGTAGGGGGAAGGAGAGAGAGAGAGAGAGAGAGAGAGAGAGAGAGAGAGAGAGAAACTGGCAACACTGTCTTGCAAGTCTGTTCATTTCCACATCATTCTTGATGTTTAAGGAGAGATGCAGCTACTATGTCTGTGAGCACAAGACTTTTGGCCACTAGCATATCTGAAGAAATCTGTCAGTGCTTCTGAGATAATCTGAAGCAGTTGACATCTGTAGATGGAAATGCAGTGAAGGTGTGTGGAGTTTCCATGGTTGGTGGACCTGTTGTCTTTCCATATTAATTGGTTTTCTATAGCAGAATGACTGTTGAAGTGGCTGCTTTCTTGGTTTACAATGGGATGCATTGAGAAGACATTTCCAAGAGTCTCTGAGTCCATGTAGAAAACCAAAAGACCAGGCTGGAAGTATAAATGATTTAGCTTCTCATAAAGAACATCGGGAGTAAATAAAATTGCTATGCGAACAAGGCTGATTTTTACTTGGATGGATTTAAGTATGTGAATGTACTTTGGATTTAGACTGAATTCTTTGTATAGGATAGAGAAAACATAAATTTAGACACTGGCAATCTGAGCAGTAGGATTTTACTTTTAAAGCAGACAGAAAAGAGCTCCATAAAAATAAAAAATTCTTTAATTAATGAGGCCATTGGGCCTGGGAAGATGGGCTAGTCAGGAAAGTTCTTGCTGCATAATTATGAAAACAAGAGTTCTTGGATCTTCAATGCCCTTATAAAATCTTGAAGAGTTTGTTCAACTCAAGCACCTTGGGAAGTTGAACACAGGAGAATCCCTGGGGCTAACTGGATAGCCAGTATAACTGAATAGGCAAGCTTTAGATCAATAGGAGGTTCGGTCTCATAAAATAAGGTGGAGAACTGAATGAAGAAATACACCTATGGCCTTCATACACAAGAGCACAAATGAGAACACCTGCACAATATATTCATATGCCCCACCTTACACACACACACACACACACACACACACACACACACACACATGCATGTACAGGCACATACACACTACAACTAACTGCACTTCAACGACAAATACATAACCAAAACAGTAAGCAAGCAAAAACTATCAATGCCAAGGCTCTTATGGACAGAGCCCATGAAAGATAAACTGAAAAAGTATAGACTGATGGAATCCTACCAGAGGCTAGATGAAACACTCATGATGAGTGAGGTGGAGGGGAGCAGGCAGAGGAGAGAGACCCAGGCAATTATGAGTTGTGCATGAAGCTAAGATGAGGGACAATGAATCTCTATCTGACATTGCTAAGAAGGTACTATCACAGAATTGTGACTCAAAACATCTGTTACAGTATCCTGGTATTTTCCACATCCCTCCATCTCAGAAAGCCTTGGCATAGAGACTCAAAGAACACCAGAGAAATACTTCTTACTTGCAGGCAGAAAGCAGTGGACCAGAATGCTGGCAGAATGTGGAACGTGGTCACAGATGTTCTCGTTGCGAATTACCAAGACTAGTGGTCTTCCTCTGAGATTAACAGAAAAAGAAGCCAAGTGAAGGATCCAAACACTCAATGCTCCAGTAAGGAACACAGGCTCGAATGAGGGAACAGTTCTTCTAGTTCATGTTATTTTTTTATTTTTAACTTTATTATAACATACATCTGTACTTTCAATTGTACTTTAGCTCATAATGGAGGCTTGTATGACTGACTTTCTTTTCTCTCTATCTACAACCATTATTCCTTCCCATATCTCTAACCCATGGGCTTTTCCTCTCATTCTCACCTCCTGCCTCCTCTTTGCCCAATTTCCCATTCCCTCTTTATTTTACTATTTAAATATTGGTGATCTCAATCTAAAGTACCTGTAAATGATATTTTCTCCAGCAGAACCTCAGTGCTACTGTCACTGTCCTAATCAGGGACACAACTGAAGTACACAGTGTCTTCAATTGCAAACCAACATCAAGACCACTGTTAAACAATCATAACTATTACCACAGTCACCTTCTCCCCAGCATAGTAGGAAACGTGAATCCAAGCAAGTATAATGTACTTAGAGAGTCATAGAAGGTGAAACATACAAAGAGAATAGAAAAGGGGTAAATAAGAATCAAGGCATATCCAGTCAAACATATGAGCAAGACCCAACAAATAAAAGAGCCCACTGTCATACATCATAAGTTCACAGGTCTCCACTATTGGAAACCAAAGTTATGAGAAAAGTTGCTAAAAATGACACCAAAAGATGGTATCTCAAATCAGCACTGATTATACTTCTCAGTAGGGTCACATTCAGAGACACTGTGATTAGGATGTCAAGCATGAGATGTTGCAGACACAAAATTCAACAATAGTCTATTTGATAGTAATGGTCACATAATAGTGCCACTATTAGAAATGCTAAATGCAGACGGTGGTAGGCAGAGAAGGTAATGCCAGATGTGGAATGTTGAGGTGACCTGGAGAGGTTTACAAAGCCAGAGGTTAATACATGAGAAGAACAATCTACCCTGGAACTTTAAAAGGTAAGGTGGTTGACAATAACAAAATTTTCACCAATAAAGAGCCAGTAAAGAAATCAGTAGCATTTATATATTTCTAGAAAGAACATGTTCAAAATTCAAATTTCAAACACACGAGCCTCAGCTAACACCTAAGTTCTGTTATGTAAGATGTATGAGGCCCAAGCATAGACATTAGAGGACATGGCAAAGGACTATTATTTATTTTAAGTTGATAAATTTGTATAAATCACATTGGTGAATTTTATAACTCCTAATAAAAAGTGGCCTGAGAAAAATGTCAAGTACTGCCATGCTCTTTCTAATATATCAAGAGCAAGAAGCCAGGAGAGTGCATGACCCTGCTTCCTGGGACAAAATGTGCAATGTTAACCGACTACAGGAAAGACCGGGCGTCTTTAATGCTGTTGGGGTTCTGCTGTTAGAGAAAACGATGCTTCAACCAGACACTTCCAAGTTTGAATTGACTTTTAAGGAAGGTGAGCTGGTACTCTAACTGATTCTGGCAAGTTAATGAGTTCCTATGTCACATGAGCCTGGGGAATAGATATGTGCATTTCTGCTCTTAACACACTTTGTGGACTTGTGAGCAACATGAGGAATGTTATAATATTGGGAACAAGAAACATCATCATTCTTCTTTCATAAGAGAGCACACAGTAGATTGATGCACTACAGATCACTGGACTTGAAAGAATTTGAGAAAGCCGTCTAAGAAACAGGAGTTTTACAAGCTTGGTTGGCCATGCTCTGTGACTTTTCTGAGTTTCTGAGCAGAATTTATGAGAACTGTAGTGCCAGGGGGAGGGAAGGGGAGGGGGAAGGGGAAAAGAAATGAATAGGAGGAGCAGGGCTCAGTGTCTGAACAAAGATTCAGATCTAAACAATGTTCTGATGCTTAAGGCAGATGTTACTTAGGAAGAAAGGCATTATGATACGCACACGCACACGCACACGCACACACACACACACACACACACACACACACACATATATATATTAAACATGGAAAATATCCAGTAGAGTAAGTAACCAAACCTGTTAATTCATGAATGCAGGAGGAGGTCATCATTGTGAGCAGTGACATCCTCACCCTGTGAGCAGAGGGAAGACAGAGATAAGAATATCCCTCCTTCTGCTTCTCTTTTTTCTGGGATTCTTTTCTTTCACTTCCTTTCTGCTGCTTTTCTGCTCTTGTTTCTCCCTTCCTTACCTACTATTTTTCTTTTTCACCCTCTTGGTTTTCACATTACTGAAGAATTTTATAGAGGTGTAGATTTCATTTCATGGAAGACATTGACAGGTTTGACCTTGTGGAACAGAGTAGATTGGACATAGGTACATAAATAATGAAACAATTCAGTAAATTATAATGGGTTTATTAACTGATTAAAAAGGTCGACAATTTAACTCATTAATATATATTAAGTGAAGTCTTGGGATCTACTCTTTTCATAGCAATGCTGACATTTTAAATTAATAACTCTCTCTGAATAAAGCATGGTGATCAAATTTTTATTTTACATGAAGCTGTGAAAATGGGCAGTGTTTTTATCTTCTCTTTTTAAAGAATTTCAGCAAGCTGAAATGTGGATATAGATTGGTCAAAAGTATAAAGTAAATACAGAGTAAGTCTTCCTTTGAGAATGAAAACGATACTTTTGCCTTGCTTCTGGAGAATTATTCAAGTTCATGAACTGGGAGAAGGTCCTTATGGGGGAAATGAAGGTCATTCTCCTAGCCACAATATTGAAGCCAACTGCAGAGATTTCCAATGCCAAAAGAGCTATCAGGTACCTGCACCAGCTGGACGAGCAGATGAAAGTGAGGGCATGCCACACTGCCTGCAATTATGCCAATGTGTACAGCCATGAGTGATGCTTCCACTGTGTCCTTGTTCCTCCCACCTCTTGGCACAAATGAGCTGGGAAAATGGGGACAGGTAGGAAAGACTTTGGGGAATGGAGTAAGATTGGAAAGGAATGTGTAAGCATTGGCTCAGATACTAATGCACTCACTGTGTTAACTCTTCCACCTAAATTAAACTAGGACCTCTGGTTTGTACTCCTTTTTTGGAAAGAAGTTTTTCTAAGTAGCCCAGGGATGATCTCAAACTTGGGATCCTCTTGCTTTTGCCTCATCAATTCTGGGATTATAATCACTAGCCACTATGTTTTGTCTCACATATGTTTTTAATCCACAAATAATTATAAGTGAAAAATATTAAGCAATCACTGTCAAATAGGATCAGATATTCACAAGGAACTTTGGTTTTCTTATATATAATTTCTCCCTTTCCCTCTTATTGATACTGTCATACCCCATACAACCTTATAAAGAGTACAGTACTTTAAGTATGGCTTGGGATCTTCTAAATGCTTAATAAATGTCAATACATATATATATATACATATATATTACATATATATGTATATATATATATATATATATATATATATAAAACTATGGTTTCATAATATGACACTTAGAACTATATATAGTAAACTATATTAAGTTTAATGAAAATTAATAAACTCAATTACTGAGAAGAAATTGGCTAAGAGAGTGAGTACAATTCTTGCCTTAAGAATAAGAATGGAAATTTTTTCCCAAAATGTCTCAACAAATTTGATGTAGAAAAGAGTGAAGCTGTCCAGATTTAAACCTAGACAGTTGAATTTGCTGCTGGAAAGCCAGGGAAATGTGTTGTTAAGGAAAAGTAGGATGGAATGTGGGTCAAATGTATAAGATATATAATTATAGAAGAGCCAAAACCATTTTGAAACTATCAGGGGCCAACTGGGGTGATGAGTTATGGTATGACATAGACTAAGGTGTGGAACTCTGAAGGTGTGAACTAAAATAAGGTGAATTATTGTTACATATTTTATACTGTATGCTGCCTATATTTCATTATGAAGTGATAGTTGTTGGTAAATGCAGATGTACAAAAATTGTCCTTTTTCAAGTAACTTTCAATTTGGTACATGCAAACAAAGATACTGCATATGTCTCTGTCATGAAAGACGTACATGCCTATGTATAAAGAAGATATAGAAGAGAGAAGAATCAAGAGACAGACTCAAGCAAGAGAGAGCCAATCAACTTGAAGATGAACACTGTTCTTCCAAATTGATTGGGAAAGAGCCTTTCAAGTACAGACATCTCTTAGCTTTTAGTACAGAAATATATATAATCATGAAATAATTTGGCAAATTAAAAATGTCACAAATTTAGTAGCATTCAGCTATGGGAGAAAATACCATGAGAGATGAGAGTTATAAAGATATATAGGTTCTCATAGAGAATATTCAAAAGACACTAGAACTTTCTACCACATAAAGTGAATGGAATTAATGGAAAAATTTAAAGTTAAATAATATAGCTAAAGGCTTGAAGATTAATTGAGTAAACAAAAGGCAAAATCAGAGACATTTTGAGTCCATTTCTGTGATCCCAGAAGACATTCGTTCTTGAAAGAAAATTGGTAATGTTGTAAGAGAATTAAAATTAATAGATTTCCAACACCACCTGGTTTTAGAATCAGACCAAGAAACATGAATTCAGGCTTCATCTCAGGTTTTCTTGCTGCAAGTGTTTACTGAGCAAAATAATAAAGCATATGAGACTCGTTTCACACAGAAAAGTGAACTCCGTTTTACGCATTTCGACCTAAGCTACCTGTGATCACTGGTCTCAATGTCCTGTAGAGCCAGTTGACTGTGTAGCTCTGGAACTCACACAACAGTGACTAATTTAGATTTTAAGCATGGCAGTAAGCATAGGCATAGTGGAAATGCCAATTAAAATGTACAATGAGTGATATTTGGTAAAAGGGGCAAAAGAAATGCCTAACACTTATAAGTATATCAACGTTAGTAGGTTTCTAGAGGACAAATAAGCAGCAAAATAACTAGCAGGAAAGTTTGGATAATTAGACGATAAATACGTGTTATGTAAGCACTTAATATATGCAGGGGTTTCCAGAAGGAAGGATAATATAAAGGAAACAATTGTAGCAAAGAAATTAAAATAAGTTGAGGACTTAAAATCTTTAAATTACCTTGGTTGACTGAGTGACTTGTAGGAGGGAATAAGTAGATCGCTGTGCCAGCCATGACACACAAAAAGCATCCAGTACTATGCTCTGGATTACTCCTATTGTTAAGTGACATTCCTTTACTGAACAGCAAAATGAAGTTAGATGTGTGTAAAGCAGGTGGAGGGACAGAAGACCTAACTTTCTTACAACAGTTGACATAAGGCACGAAAACTCCAACCACACAGCCACCACAGCATACTGCTATATCCTGACTCCTCAACTTGAGAACTGCAAGAAGGTAGTTCATCATTTTCTGCCCAAGTGTTTTCTTCTGCCAGGTATAACGACCATTTTCACCTCCACATCTGTATACTGCCTATATATTTTCTGTGGGATCTTAAAGGCCACCTAAATCCTGGAACTGTTCCTTATCAACACTCTTTCAACATTCAAAAACTCTTGTCTTATTTATTTGGGCACAAAATAATCACCTATATTCATGATGCTTTCTTCATGGTCTCTCTTTCAAACAGGCTACTGTCATTTATTGAAAGACAATGGAATACTCATTAGGTGTAAGTCCAAACATTTTCTTCTTAGCCAGTGTACTACTCTAAGAAAGGCTAATAAGCTGAATTGGTACTTAGTAAGTAGTAGCCATTTACTGATTAACTGAACATAAGGATATAGAGATGGATGCATAACTATTCTCTTTCATTCTTTCTTATTCATTGTCTCACTCTGTCTCCGCCCCCCCATCTTATCCTTGAAAGAACTGCAGTTATCCTACTGCTGTGAAGTTTACTAGACACATAGACTCTCAGGCCCTACAGACATACTGGATAAGAATCCACATTTTAACAAAAACTAAATGTGATTTTGAACTTGAAAATCCTCCTTGAATCAGCATCTAGACAGTTTTTAAAACTGCAAGTATAAGGACCACATCTACCCTCATCTTAAGCACATTCTGGTAGGAGGATAAATCTTTATCTCAGTCTAGTTTTATTTCTTGTCTCTCTGAGCTTATGTTACCTTATGTCCTTTCAAACTGTGGAGGAAGGCAGATGTCCCAGCCTTCCTCAGATACATGAGAGAGCCTTGCTGCCCCCAACACAGAACGTGTCTGCTCTGCTATTCTTACACACCTTTGCTCTATCCAATACCTGTCACTTGGATAATGCTGATTCATCTTTCACATCTCTGATCAACAGATTCATCAATTTTTTTTTTTACATTAGTCTTGGAACACCATAATTTTTTTCCTTTGATATTTATCACAATCGAAATTGTTATTGTTTGTAGTATGACTTAGCTAATGGCAATCTCTGTAGATACTTTATTAGCTCTGTGAAGGCTGAGTGGTTATCTGCATTTCTTAGCTCCATGGCACAGCACTTTGTTTATCATGATGATGACAGTGTCAAAGGAAGAATGAACCTGTTTTTCATATTGACATTTTGAAGAGGACTTTGAGGGAAAATTGTGAAATGAGAGGCTTGTTCTAGAACACTCATTTGGTAAGTGGTCATTTTCAAGAAGGTATTATGTATACATACTTTACACATGGTATGTATTCTCTGATAAGTGGATATTAGCCCAGAAGATCAGAATACACAAAGTACAAACAACAAACCACAAGAAACTCAAGAAGAAGGAAGACCAAAATGTGGATACTTTGTTCCTTCTTAAAAGGAGGAACAAAATACCCATGGAAGGAGTTGTAGAGACTAACTATGGAGCAGAGACTAAAGGAAGGACAATTCAGAGACTGCTTCACCTGGGAATCCTTCCCATATTCAGTCATCAAATCTAGACACTATTGTGGATGCCAGCAAGTGCTGGATGACAGGATCCTGATATAGCTGTCTCCTGAGAAGTTCTGACAGTACCTGACTAATACAGAAGTAGAGGCTCACAGCCATCCATTGGATTGAGTACAGGGTCCCCAATGAAGGAGTTAGAGAAAGGACCCAAGGAGCTGAAGAGTTTGCAGCCCCTTAGGACAAAAAACAATATGAACTAACTAGTACCCTCAGAGCTCCCAGGGACTAAACCACCAACCAAAGAGGTGGAACCAGTGGCTCCAGCAGCATATATATAGTAGAGGATGTCCAAGTTGGTCATCAATAGGAGGAGAGGCCCTTGGCCCTGTGAAGGTTCTATGCCCCAGTGTAGGGGAATGCCAGGGCCAATAAGCAGGAGGGGACAGGGGGCTGAGCACGGGGAGGGGGGAGGGAACAGTGGTTTGTTTTAGTTTTGTTTTATTTTATTTTATTTTATTTCTCCTTTTTTGGAGGGGAACCTGGGAAAATAGATATTGTAAATAAAGAAAACATCTAATTAAAAAAAAAAAAAAAGACAACCTGGCACTGACTTAGAAGATTCCTCCCTAATGGTTAGTATTCACTGAGCTGAAAGGTACATACCGTCTGCTGAGGGAACATTTAAAGGAGGATGAAAAAGATTATAAGAGCAAGAAGCCATGGAGAATTGCTGCAAAATGTATCTTTGGGCATAACAGGGTTGCTGCACATGAACTTATAATAGCTGGGTTTGCCTGCATGGGACCTGTATAAGATCAAGTCATTCCAAATTCCAGCATGGATGACAGTGGGTTCTGGAACCCAACTCTATTTGTGGAGCCACTGGTAGTTTAAGGTTGCTGGGGTAGAGGGATTTAGTTTTGTTGGTGGTAGTGGATGTTTGTTTGTTTTTGAGGAATGTGATCCTTGGTAGGTGGCTCATACTATAGTAGATTGTTCTAGTAGATTGTTATGCACACATATAAGCATCACAAATTAGATTTGGGGGCTTGTACACCCACCCACTCCCTCATATGCACATACCCCGAAAAATAAATAAAAAGAAAAAATAGGAACGAAAAAGATATAAAAGAGAAAAGAGGGCACAGGAGAAATTAGGAAAAGAATGCTGGGTATAATCAAAATACATTATATTCACGTATGAGATTCTCAGAGAATGCTCCTTTGTCATAAGAGATTTATTAAACACTGAAAATATGAACAGAAAATTCACAAACAAGCAAACAAAACCTTACAGTAAAAATGGCTTCAGTGTGGTCAAACCTAGCAACCCATGTAGAGAGTCTTAATCCAGCAACCCGGCTGCTCTGTTAAAACCCAAAGATCTTCTAGGTCTGAGTGATCCACCTGGAATGCAGACATGCCCACACTACACATCTTTAATCCCAAACAATGAAGGTAAAGTTAGTTTGTAGAAGGAAGCACTCATGTTTGAAAGAGACGTTTAATTGAGAGGCAGAAAAAGTGAAGAATCAGAGAAAGATTTGACAGAGTAGGATATGCCTGTTCTTATGAGAGCAGAGAAAAAAAGAGAAGCTGTGGAAGAGAGCAGTGCAGAGAGGGGGAAGTAGAGGTGGAGCAAGAGGGAGAGGGGGAGGGGAAGGGAAGCCAGTTTTACTTCCAGAGTTTTACAGGGCCAGGTTGAAGAGAGAACAAGCTAGACACAGTTAAAGACAGAAGGAGCCAGAAAATGAGAAGGAACCAGAATATTAGAACTGATTGCTAGAGTTAGTTTGAGGTCAAGCAGAGCAGTTTCATGAGAAGAAGAAAAAAGCCAGATTGAATAAGCTTTGAAGTGTTTTGAGAAATTTTGAGCCAGAAGTGCTGAGTCAAACCAACCAGTCAGAGTTCAGAAAGAACTAGGAAGGGGTGAGCTTACTCAGCAACCAGTCTTACAGGCTGAAAACAAATGTTCTGGGTTTAGATTAGATTGTACGGAGGGAAGCTAGAGGCTTCTGGGACTAGGCCTAGGTTAGCAGGCAGAGGCAGTAAACCTCCAGATGACAATTATATCAGGAGGATAAAGAATACTTCTACCAAGCTAGGCATCATCTTTGAGGTTATTAAAGCAACAGGAAAAAGACAGTAGTCTTTCTGTGAGGCATTCATTAGTGTTCATTTCTTTATAGGCACAAGTGAAATACAAATTTTAAAGAACAAAATGTCCTCAAGTTACAGAGCAGATGGAGACTCAGCTTTACCTAAATTCAAGGCAAAGTTAGTTTTACTGATTTATTTTTATTTCTCATGAACTTTCCTAAATAACAAAATTTGCTTGTATGGGATTATTTCACTACTCAATATGTTTTAACTGTTTTTCACTAAGAACAAATTTATTTTTATTAATATAAAAAATCTATAAAAGCTTTTATTAAAAAATTTAATTACTGTTTATTCTTCTAGAAAATAAAAATTCAAGTAGAATTGGCAAATCAGGTTAAATTAAAATAAAAACAATCCCCTGTTGTTTTTGGGTTTTGTTCAGTATTGTTATTCTTATGTAGAAAGGCTTCAGTGTGAGATATTTAGCTGTAAAAGATATAGACAAATTTTGAAAAATTATCATGAGGTCTTATGCATTAGGTTTGTTTTATTTTATTAAGAGAAGGAATCTGACTGTTTTTTTTAAAAGGGGAAAGACCCCCCCCCCCATTTACAACACTAGTTTTTTACGGTAAATTAAAGGAAGGAAGGTGTAATCAGACAGTCTCTGCCCAAAGATCTTCACTCGAATAGCAACGTGTCCTCAAATTCACACCAGGTGACCCTGAATCTAATCTCTAGTGTCATTCAATCTGCATGCCATGTTGACTTGAACTTAAATCTCTATGGCAGGAAGAACAGAATAATAGACGAGATTTCCAGGGAAGTGCTGAGGTTAGTTAAAAAAATTATGCAAAAGCACACAACACAAGGGAAAAATAAGGCCAAGAGAACAATCATACTAATGGAACCTCTTCTTTTTGTGGTTAAAAAGAAAGTGTTATTATTTTTTAAGATAGACATTCTCATGGCAATGTAATTTTTTTATTGCCAGATGAGGGTTGCTGGTGCTGTGTTATAAACTGGACTGGAAGGATGCCTGAAGCTTCACAGACAGTAGCTACTGCAGTGACTGCTGCTCTCCTTGGCAGAGTTCTGCTACAGTGAGTCTCAATACTCCTTTCCCAGTTCAGTGTTGGGGTGGTTTCCTAGAAAATTAAGTAAATGGGGGAAGGAGCCTATGAAGGGTGCTACACTAGTAATTCTGGGACCTCATTCTTTTTTTTTTTTTTTGGATTCATAATTTATGCTATGCAGGGCCAATTTTGCTTCCCTTGACTTCAACTACATTACATCTTCCTGTGATTTACAGGCATCTCTCACTTTTACCTAGGGAACCACCTGGTTCCAAAGAGGAATATAGCTTTGTTGACACATGCCACAAAGCAGGCTTTATTCTTAGGGACTACCGAGATTTTCTGCTTAGTCTCAGGTAGATCACAATCTCAGAATGATCATAACAGGGCCCTGTTGGTCCTGGCCCCTCTAGGTTTCAGAACAATATCCATTCTGTGACACAGCAGGCCATGTCCCTTTCACTATAGCTCCAGGTCAAGGCATCTGGAGTCAAGAAGTGTTAGAACACACATACCCGACTGCAGGCTGGAGAAAATTTCAGGACATTTTATTTTAAACAAATATCAAAACTGTGAGAGGAAAAAAAATTGTTTCAATTTGGCTATAATCAATAAAATCTTATTCCTTAGAATAATAAATCACATACTTTTATGTGCCTGGATATTGTATGTTCATTTGTGCATAGATGTGCATTCATGTGTTTGTGTATGTGTGCTGTCTGATTTTGTATGTTATGCTGTCTCTCTCTGTTTCTGTTATGCCTATTTGTGTTTATATGTGTGTGTGTATGTGTGTGGTATCTGTTTGTGTGTGTATGCTGATGTGCTATAACTCTGTGTCCAGGTTTATGTATTTGCGTGTGTGTATAGTAATTGCTTGTGTATATGTAGTGTCTGTTTGTATGTGTGTGTGTGTGTGTGTGTGTGTGTTCTCTCTGGCCAGTGTGTGTGTGTGTGCTTGTGTGTGTGTGCATGTGCATGTGTGTTCACTGGCAGAACATGCTAATTTTCTTGAGTTGTAGATATCTTGAAGGTCTAGGAGCTTATAATAGCCACCCCTCTGTTAAGACTAAAGAAGAAAGAAAATTGAAGGAGATATTTCACTCAAGTGACATTATTTGCTCCCAATTAATAGACACAGGAATATGAAGTTGGTCATGTGACTTCAGAAGACCACAGTATGGAGATTTATTGAAATAATTGCACAGCTTGAAAACTTCATCAGCCCTTCAGATCTGACCCCCTCTATGAGCACTTTTATAGAACGCTTTAAGAGACCACTGTGTAACCTTCACTGGCTAAACATCTACCCAGCAGCTCATGATTAAACTCTCAAACATATATAAAAAGAGCCCTGCTGGATAGACTTTCTACTGGCTGGTATTTCAGGCTTCACAATATAGTTTTTAATCACTGCTTGTGTTACGAGGTAGAGACTGTATAACAGCAGTACTAGCTAGCAGTCTTTGAACAAAGTATTGCAGATGCCATTTTCTCCCTCAATGTTAAAGTCACCTCAGTAATGTCTATCACACATTCACCCATATTCCAAATCACCCTACCTTGGCCAAAACTGTATGTTAAATGCAATGTACAAGATTATAAACTCGACTGCTATTTTTGTATGATAAGAGGCTGCTTGATAACATTTCCATCATTTTCATTAAAGAACAGTTGTGCACATGCTAATGGCATGGAACTAATAGGCACATAGGCTCTAATTAGGTAGTTGATCTGATAGGCACTGGGGTCAGGCTCTCTGGGTTCAAATTCTATACTTCCCACTTGTATTAGCTGCTGACCTTGAACAAGCCATTTCACCTCCTTACACCTATAGATCTTTATTATAAAACAACAATAGAAACATTTTTCTAATTTAGTATAGGATAATATGATAGGGGAGAATTTGTTCTCGCAACACCTGAAAGTTGTTGCCTGAGGATTATTTCAGTTGTTTTTGATGACTTCATTATTACCCCCTTTGTTCTTAGGCTATTAACATGATAGATACGTATACACAGGTGCAAGTTTAATCTCCAATGTCCATTGAATTGGTTTTCTGTTCATTACTATGAATGTTGTCTAGACCGTGAAAATTGTAATGGAATTCTAAAAGCAATTGGAAGTTTGAATACGTTTCCTGGTACCTGACCGTGGGGGAAGAAACAGATTTTAAGGGGATGGAAAGAGTTTACTTGGTCATAACTATAGAAGAACTGCTGTGCTGGGTCCTCTATATGTTGAGGTTATCCAGGTTGTATATTCAATATGTAAACAAAATTAAGTTAAGGACAGGAGACTGAGAGTAAACCGTGGAGGAAATCTGTGTAGCTATGATTGCTTGTTGTTTATTCATTTATTGTCATTTTTTTGCTTTCTTTTATTCAATTTTTTTTTTGATTCTTTCCAGACAGGGTTTCTCTGTATAGCCCTGACTGTCCTGGAACTCACTCTGTAGACCAGGCTGGCCGCAAATTCAGAAATCTGCCTGCTTCTGCCTCTCGAGTGCTGGGATTAAAGGCGTGTGTCACCACTGCCCAGCCTTTTATTCAATTTTTAAAATACATGACTACTGTATTTGTATTATTTCTGAAACTCCTCTTCTCCAACTCCACCTGTGTTCCTCCTGCATTTCTTCTCAGATTCATGACCTCTTCTCTACTCATTATTGTTACATATATGTATATATTCACATATATGTGTATATATAAATACAATCTTCTGGTCAATTTAGTGATATATGAATATGTGTGTGTGAGAGTGTGTGTATTTTAGGCTGGACTTGAAATTGGATAAACAATAATGGAGAATCATCCCTGGAGAAAACTCATTATCCACCCCTCCTTCTAACCATTAACTGTCAATAGCTCTTTATCTATAGGTGGGGCTTGTGATATTTCACCCATCTATTTTGGGATGTCAATTGTTATTGTTACCATACTTGTCTTATTTGGACAGCCATATTGTTAATATTTCATTGTGTGCTACTTCCTGTCATATATAGAAAATATTGTCCTGTAACAGACATCCTAATCCTCTGGCTCTTACAACCTTTCCATCCCTCTTTGAGTCTTATGTGTTTTTAATTTTTCTTTAAAATATTAACTTTTGTTTTAAGAATGTTTTATTTGAGACAGAAGTATACCCATTTCTCCTTCCCTCTTCTCCTTCCAGCCACTCCCAGATATTTTACCTCAAACTTCTGCACGTCTTTCCGAAAATATTTATAATTGCATTAGAAATCCAACTAAATAGGTTGTATATTTTAGTTCTTGGCCACAGAATTTTCTACCTATTACCAAGGGGCAGATCTTCTCTGGCTATTGTAAAACTGCCTGAAAAGGAACAGGTAGAGCGCTCCCAAACCAGCAGTAGAACTCTATAATGTCAACCACAGTGGCTTCCAAGACATAAAGAAAGCAAGAGTAAAGAGATCATGGGCTCTTCCACAATAGTTTCAGAGAGCTGTTGAGGTCAGGCACTAATCTATAGGTGCAGGGCTATACATTTAGAAGGCTATTTGATGCTAGTCCCTTTAGCAAAATTAGGTTCTCCCTATAGCTTCCCTACTCATGGGTTCTTGACCAGGCTCACAGTATTAGGTCTGTATTTTCACTTGTGGAGTGGTCATTAAATCCGTTCAAAACTCTGTTTATTACTGCCCGTCACATTCATTTAACTATTGCACCACTGAGTGTATCTTGTCAGGCCAGTGCTATAGTATCTTGAGGTTTCAGTACTGGATAAGATTTGAACTGTTCTCCCTCAGCAGATTCTATGGACCTTTCAGCTCTATGAAAACTAACCATTAGGGAGGAAGGTTCTAGGTCAGTGCCTGGTGGTGAAGGTTCCCAGAAAACAAGAGGCCAACTGTGAAAGGCCATTATACAAGTCTGTGAGTATGAAGCCCCATGAGTTAGCCACCATGGAAAGCATCACATGAGTGGAACCAGCCTGAGAGAGAGAGAGAAAGAGAGAAAGAGAGAGAGAGAGAGAGAGAGACAGAGACAGAGACAGAGACACAGAGACAGAAACAGAGACAGAGAGAGACAGATGTGGAGAGCCGTGAATCTTGAGAGACATTCGCCATGACAAGATGGCGCCTAAACAACTGTTTGCGCATGTGCGTAGAGAACTGTTGGCGCATGTGCGTAGAGTGAAAAGACGCCATGTCACGGCCCATCCCGGGGCGTTACGTAGGGTAATGAGCGAACAGCCAATCATGAACAGACACGCCACGCTGTGGGCAGATACCCTACACTGTGGTGTATATAAGCAGTGCGGATTTTGGGTTCGACCCTTTTTCCCTATGGATGGAGACAAATAAACAGTTGCTGCAGAAGGAACCTAGTGTCCGCGTGTCTTCTTCCCGGCGAGAGGACTGCGCGGGCTACACAGAGAGAGATGAGACAGAGAGAGACAAGGAGAAACAGAGAGACAGAGAGAGACAGAGAGAAAGAGACTATAGGCAGCAAAGGTAGCATTGGGGAAGCCATCAAAGTCTTTTGACACTAGACACAGAACTACAGGATTTGGAGTCTGCTTTGCTGATCTAGACTTACATTGATTCGGTATTTCCTTGCTATGCCCAAATTTCCTCTCTTTCAGAATTTTAATGTATATTCTGTATCTTTGTATGTTGGAAATCTGTATTTTGCTTTTTTATTTTGCTTTCACAAGGGTGCTAGAATTAGAAATTGCCTTGAGTCTCAGAAGAAACATTGGATTTTTAAACAGCGTGGTGCCTGTAAAAGACTATGGAGACTTTGAAAGTGGACTAAATGAATTTTGCATTATAATATGACCATGATCTTATAGGGGCCAGAAAGTAGAATGTTGTGGTTCAAAAGACTATGTTTCCCATAGGATACTTTATTTGGACATTTGGATTCTAGTTGGTAATGCTGTCTGGGGAGGTGTTGATTTGTTGGTGGGAGCATATAAGAAGTGGTATGCTTTGAGAGTTTTCTGGGTTTGTTTCCTCTGCTTTGTGCTGCAGTTCAAGATGTGAGCTCTCAGTTTTCTGATCCCATTGCTATGCCTGCTGCCTGCTGCCTGCTGCTGTGTTATCCCACACTATTATTTATTCTAATCCTCTGGAACCACAAATCCAAAGGAAGTCTCCTATAAGTTTATTTGTCCATGGTATTTTTCACAGAAATAGAAAAGTTACTAATACAGATATTAATCCTTACATTTTGTTCTAGTGTCTAGAAATGATTGTTTTTGTTGATTCATGGAATACTGAAGATGAGACTAATATATTTAAAAAAGGTCTGCTTCCTTAAAATTTGTACATAAACATGTGTGGTGACAGTAATCTGTATGAATGGAACATTCCAGTGTTTAGATATAATTTGAGTCATTGGAAGAGAACAGCAATGTTTTCTGATCCAGTGTTCGAAATTGTGGGAAGCAGTTTTGTTTTGTTTTGTTTTTTTCTTAGACAAAAGAAACATGCACTAGAGAAACCTATTCCTTTTAGAAATGAATAAAATAACAGAATCAATTGAGTGCATGAGCCTAGATTTTAGCTAAGGCTGACTTAAACTTGTGATTCAAAACAATGAACTGATCTTTCAGCTTTGCTGCTTTTCTTTTAGGTGTCCTTAATTCCTGATTAGTTTTCAGAACAAAGAAACTTAAAAATGTCTGTGAAATTAGTGGCAGTGGCACAAAAGGAAATGTGACAGAGCCTTAGGGCTGGTCACAGGAAGAATAATGCTTTTTTAGTTTTGTAACTTCCTAAGAAGAATTTCTTGCCAAAATATAGACAATAGATAGTTTTCATTAAGATGCATTGTATTCTTCAAGTTAGCAAAAGGATGGTTCTATTTTTCTTTAGCAATCCGTGAAACTTCAGAAGTATGTGAATCTAACAAAAAAAAAAATTGTGTGGTGTAGTATGTTGTATTTCACATGTAAAGGAGCTGTGGTTTGAAATGATAGTATGTATTTGATACAGCATTAAAAGTTTTAAATAAATTGACATCAAACTTTAACAGAAGTTGGTACGTTAGTGAAGGAAATGTCTGAGGACAGAGTTTGCACTTTCGATCTTTCCTGAAGATGAAGTTTTACAGCTTTGGCTGCTAAGTAGATATTTGAGGCTTCTGCTCCAACCTCTTATTCTCTCCCTCACACCCCTTCCTCTTCTCTCTCATCTTCCTTTCATCCCTACATTTGCCTGTATTTTCAAATGATTGGAAATTGAGCAAAACCACTTTATCTGTGTTTTTCTTTGAACAGTGTTTTCTTTGATCTCTGTTCTCAGTGACTTTTAATATTTTCTTCATGCTAATGGTATCATTGGAGGTCACCGCTCAAGGAAGACTTCTGACTGAGTCTAGTTAGAAGAGCTGATGGGATTACAATCTGGAAGGTGGAAGCCCTGTTGGAGAAGGCCACATATCAGAAATAATATTTTGCTGACAACAGCGGAAATCAAAGGAAGAAATGGTTTTGGAAAGGAACCTTCTAAGGAGCTTACTAATTTGTGGCCTTGACAGGAGAGCTGTTACAGGGTAGAATTTGGGCATCCACATAATCAAGAATGGATGGTGGTAAAATGTACCACAGGGGGGAAAAAACTTGAAATCATTAAAGAGATGAAGTATAAGTAATTGATCTTATTGAAAAAGGAAGAAAATACAGTTTGAAAAGAGACATGTATCATAAATAGTAGATTATCTGCAGGTCCCCTGACTTCTTCCTCAGCTGTTTATATAATGGCTGCTTTGTTAAGCTTGTGAGGGGTGTCTCTCCTAGGCACATTGGCTTGTTTCAACCAAATTTCATAATTGATAAGAGACTGTGAAGAAGAAAGTAAAAGGTCGGAGTGAGAAAGTTAGACCTAATGTTTCTTAGATGATCTTTAGTACTTTGTTTCAAGATAAAATAAGTGTTCTCTCATTTCTTTGTTGAATGGCTGTATGAGTGTGTGCATGTGTGTCAGGGTGTGTGTGTATGTGCGTGTGTGTGTGTGCGTGTGTGTGTGTGTATGTGTGTGAGAGAGAGAGAGCAAGAGAGAAAGAGAGAGAGGTCTGAGTCTGCATTGTGCTTCGATTACAGTGATTAAAACAACTAAACCACCAACTCCTCCTCACTTGCCAGGAGACATAAGCATGGCATTGCTCCAAGCAAGCTTTAAGGACAATGTCATTACTATGCACTTTTATAGGCACTCAGAAAGAATAAGGAGTTTGCTCAATTTTCCAGCATCAATAAATGATAGAGCCTGGCTCCAAATTTCACTCAGTGTGCATCCAAAGTTTTAATTCTCAACACATACATTTTATTCCAGGAAAAGACACATGATATCATTTAAAAATGTCACAACATGAATTTACTTTTGCCTTTTCTTTCTTTTTGTTGCATGGAATGTAGACCTTACTTAAATGAGCAGTGCTAAAACATTACAGTGTTTTCAGTTAACCTACATAGACTCTGGATCTCTGAAGGCCAGTGTGAAAGACACTTCTTGTAGCTGTATGACCACGGCAGTATAGCTCCTGTGTATTTGTCCAGAAGTCTCCTTGAAATTGATCATTCATAGGGTGGAGTGCTCAGTGTTAAGTGATTTAGTGCCAAAGCTAAGACTTTTCTCCACCACTCCTCCTCTCTATATTGATCTTAGACATGGGCGGCACTTTACTTCTCTATATGGCAAATATTAGTCATCTGACAAGACTGACCTATGTCAGGTCAGTTGGATTCCCTTATAATTCCAGAGGTTCAGTCTCTAGTGGTCTTCATAAACCTCTCACAATATGTCACTTTCAAGCAATCCGTTCTTGAGGGGATCACATGGCGTCATATTCCCAAATACATGGTGCTTTGGAGGGATGAGTTGAGTTGACAACTAAAGGAAAAGAGATGTATCCTGGGAAACCTCTCTGAGCATATTGGACTTGAGTTGGACAGCTATTGTCTAAGGAGCACAGATAGCTTGAGAGAGTCCTAAGGTACTGTAGCGATTTATGAAACAAAAGGTTGCATTTATAGTCCAAATGAATCTGTGAAAGTAATTTTGCTTGAAAATTATAATGTGCACTGCCTAAGTTTTTAAAAATGTGACTGTTGATGGTGCTTTCTGCAGTATTTTTTTTCTTTCCTCAACTCTAAATCTATTCTTGATTGCCCCGAGTACCATTCAGAGTTGAGTGTCCAATTATATTTAATTGTATCACTTTTCACAGTAAAAATTTCTACCATGACCAATTTTCTGTGTTCCTGGATAGGCTTAGGAGTAATCTATTTTTTTTTTTTTAAATTTCCAATTTGAAATAACCACATGCTCAATTTGCTTCTACTGTTTGTCTAAATATATGACTATCAAGTTGCTTTTATGTAGTTTGGCAAAACTGTTCAATTCGCTTTAATTATAAATTTGCTCCTTTTTTCCTTAGATCAATCACAGTGTAAGATTCAATAGTTTTCTCTGCAATAACTATTATATTTTTTATATGACAAGCTATTTTTCTAGAGCAATCAAACAACCTGAGATAGTTTGTGGAGATAATGGATGTAAATCAAAGGTTTATTAGGTACAGAAAAGTGATGTAATTGTCTTTTTTATTTTTTGTATCTTGAAGAGCAGATGCTTTATGTATACTAACAGAAATGATAAAAAAAGAGGAATTTTCCTTAACTTCATATTTTAAATAATGGATTGGTTGTTACCTCTGTAATGGCAGTGAAATGAGTTTCTCTTGGTGAAATTACATTGTCCTCAACACAGAAAGGAAACTCAGCTCAGTGTGTTCTAATTGTGGACAGAAGTAGTCTTGCTTAGCAAGAAAACCAAGCAACACATAAACATATAAGATGCCACAATCTTCCCGCCATAATAAATCCAGTGACTCCAATGTGAAAAGAAAGATTCATCCCTGAACTTGCAGAAGTATAGTTGAAGCATCTTGGGGTGGAGGGTTATCATGGTCATGCCTTTGTTTCCCTTTCTGTTAAGAATATCATGATAAGTTATAATGATTTGTCATCAACTGTTTTGAGCATTTCCTAACTCCAGCCAAATGTCCAGTACTGTAGTTGCCCGTGGAAGAGTGTGAAGTAGAAAGAGTTGGTGTATAGGCCTCCTGGGCAAGTTATTATTTAGAAGGATCAAGGTCATCAAGCAAGTTAATGCAGGTGTATATTTGCTGTTAGGGAGATGTAGAGAGAGCAATTGAAGGACACTCAGAATGGCCAATGAAGGTCCACAATGAGAAAGGCCAGATTTAGGTTTTACTTGTTTGTATCAAAGTTAGGATAAGTATTTAAAATTTTAATCCACTACCTACAGTGAGCAAAAGAGACAGAGGTTTCAACATACCTAGAGTGTGCAGAAGGCTAAAGGGGAATTTCCTACTTTCAATATTTGCATTAAATGCTAATTCCTGAGTGTAACTTTAATTTTTTTTTTAAATTCTATTTTTAATGATGGTTCTTAAATGCTTTAACTTCCCTTGTAGCCCATCACCCACCAGAGGTAATGGGAGAGAAAAGATACAGGGGAAGCGAACCTACTTAGAAAGGTTCTTTGGAGCAACTCCTGTCTGTGTTGTCTGGAAATCGGCAGTTCAGTTCACAGGTTAGCAGTAGCAGCTCCATCCACCTGCAGATACTTCACAGATACACAAGTTTGGTAGAGTCAGGACAGCAAAGATGAATCAGCAGTGGTGGCAATTGCGTAGTAGAGACAGCCAGATCTCAGCCTTGGCAAGAGTTAACAGGAGGGACCAGGAGGAATGCCAGGAAAAGTTCTTGGCTTTGCCTCTCTGTGAAGCAAAGATCAGCAAGGATGTGAGACCAACAAGCTAGCTCTATAGGCAAACCTAGCTGAGACTTTTCCACTTTCCTCCAAGGATTTTCCCTCAATACATAAGTCTGTCTCAGCTGACATCACTCTGCTAATCAGCACGAAGGGGCAAGAAACTGCAACATACCACTAGAAGTTTTTTGTTGGATTTCTCTCTATGAGTCTAAACAAATGGACCTCAACTATGCAATGTAAGGGAGATCAAAACTTGTCATTCGTGAAGAATGCTACATCATGTATCCTTTTACGTACTTGGTTTAGCAGAACATTCTTTTTCCTGTGTCTGCTTCAGCAAAATGTTCCTTCATGTGTCTGCCTTAGCATTTCACCTGTGTCCCTTTCAGCTAAACGTTCTGTCATGTGTTTGCTCCAGCAAAACACCATCCGACACAACAGAGTTTCTAAATAACCATTAAGTTTTCACTTCACCTGAGCCTTAACATTTTTGTCTTATCTATAAATTCAGGACACATAACCGCCAATGCTATAAAGAATGAATTAATGTATTCAAGTTAGAACATTGTATTCAATAAATGTTGCCCATTGATTTTTAGTAAGACCCTCTCTCTAGACTTTCCAATAATGCAAAACAAAGTGAAAATTAGTTTTAAAAATAGATATCATTCTAGTCCTTTATATTCTTCAATTCACATAGAAAATATACATCTCTATAGCACAAATGTATAGAAATCTTGTGGACAACTTGAAAGGGAATATTAATGATGGCTCCCTGCATTCCTCTTTCCTTCTGTCAACCTTCCTCTCTTCTTCCCTCCCTCCTTGCTCCATTCCTCCACACCTCTGCCCCTTCCTTGTAACTCTGTCCCTTGCTCCTTCCTTTCATTTTTTTTCTGCAATTGCAGATGTAACCTATTGGCATTATTATCCTCATTTGATCTTTTTTGGAAAGAAGTAGGAGAATATAGCAAAAAAATAAATAAGGAAGGTGGCATTTTAACAGCTGAAACTCAAACAAGAAAAGAAAGGTACTTTGTCCTTATCTATTATGAAATGAAAGAAAGAAAGTGTAATTGTAAACATTCTAAATAACAACTTTTCTGGATGCTAGAACATCTATAGCGTATGACCTAGAACAACACTGTAAAACAAAACAAGCCTGGAAAATAACAAGCAAAACTCCAGTGAAGATGCACATTTGTACTGAATCCAAACTACTTGTCAGAGCAAACAAGTTGGTCTATTAGAAGAAACGAATGCTCGTACCTTTAATCTATCTAGAAAATGTCCTGAAGTAACATGTTCTTTCTTTCTCTCTTTCTCTCTTTCTTTCTTTCTTTTTTTTTAAGACAGGATTTCTCTGTGTAGCCCTGGCTGTCCTGGAACTCACATCCTAGACTAGGCTGACCTCCAACTCAGAAATCTGCCTGCCTCTCTGCCTCCCAAATGCTGGGATTAAAGACATGCGCCACCACTGCTCGGTGTTCTTTTTTTAAAATTAGGATTCCCAAAGTTTTGTTTTGTTTTGGTTTTTGGTTTTTTTTTTTAAGTAAAGCAGTATGTTAATTTTGAGCAAAGAAAAAAGGCTTAACTTGTAGGCAACTCTTTTAAAATACTTCCTATGCTTTTTAAAAGAAGCTATGCCAGGTCTGTCTAATCTAATACCCTTTGACTATTTTTATTATTTTTTGAAATTATAATTTAATTACATTAGTTTTTCCTCTCTGCTGTCCAGCTCCTCCCAGGCATTCTGTATTAGTCTCTCTCTTTAAAAAAGAAAACCATGAATTTTTAGGTGGTAAAATATGTTAATATTTCACTTATTCTCTGATCTTAACATTCCTTCTTTTTAATGGGATCTTCGGACAAATATCATGCTTCATGGGCCTTAAAAATATTTAATCTGTAAATCCTTATTCAATTTTCTGTGCCCAGTAGGAAGGGATTTAGAGTTTGTCACTAGAGAAGAGGGATTACTAAATGACATTTCCAATTTTTCCACTTCTCTTTGAGTTAGAGACATTGAATTTAGTGGCTTCAATTTTAATCTGTTCTACAATAAGATGTCACTTCATAGCCCTTGAAAAATATACTTCTTCAGTTGTGACTCAAAACACAAAATTATGTATCTCTTAACCTTTCGATCTATCTTCTAGGATAGAAACAAACACCCTGACTTGACTCGTCCTATCACACATATTTTTTTCCTATACTATGTGCTTGACATTAATTCCTATGTGTGTGAATCAAATGCTTTGCCTAGCATTTAACGTGCCTGTTGCTTAAATGCCACGTTGTATGAAGACAACACCTTTAGTATTTGCATTAAAAGTGACATTTGCATAGGGTAAAGGAGATATGTTTTCATTTCCAAATAAATAAATAAAATAAACCATCAGCTTTTTATATAGAAAAGATTTAAGTAAAATTGATTCACAAGAAATGAGAACTCCGCAGCATTAGGAGTCTATATAACTACAGTGACTTTTGAGATTGGATACCTAATGTAAATAGGCAGTGAACGTTAGCAGCATCCTATCACAGTGGAAGAATTCAAGACCTTGACTAGCCTCTACACATCGACATGGGAATCTTTTGCAGCCTTTGCTCAGTATAAACTTTGTAAGGTGAGACAAATAAAGATACGAATCATATTATACCCAACAAGTGGTTTATTTTCATTTTGTCTGAAATTTTCTTCAAATCAGAATGTCTTCCCCCTACATGATTAATCCTCATGGAGTCATAAGTGTGTGACAGTTGTGTACATGCCTCAAAACTGCTTGGAGAAGGGGAAGGAGTGGAGAGTGGGTTTGATTAAAATGCCTTATATGCATGAAATTCTCAAACATTTCTCTTAAAAATATATGTGCTTCAGAAAAATGAATAGAAGAAGTTTAGAGCCCAAACTTACCAAATGACTTCATTCATTGCTAACAAATATTGCACAACAGACACATGTCACTTTCTAGCTATGCTTGCTCTACATGCACAGAGGAGGAGTGACCATAAACCAACTCAGAGCTGTCAGGTCCGTGAAAAATATGGCTTTGCCGATGGCTTCTGCAAAACAAGCAGTCCACAAAAAATATCTGTCCATTAAAGTGATATCTTCAAATTTATTAAATTATTAAAATCACTTAGGAACTGGATATTTAGAAAATGCCTCAATTACATATTCTACTGCTTAAACAAGACCTTTCAGTCTTGCACACAGTATATTTTCATGTCTATAGGAAGAATTTGTATGTGTTTTATTTTTCAGGGTACACATTTCTACATAGCTGAGGCAACCCATTTTAAACACAATTATCTTATCCACCATTCTTTCTAACTTTGGTGCATCAATGAAAAGCTGCCTCTGTCAAACTTTTTGAAGCCAAAGTCATCATTTAAAAGAATCTATTTTTTTCTGGCTTGTTTACTGCTGTCATTTCCCCGGAAAGTCTTGATTCAATAATCTCTGAATGTCTCCATAAATCCTAAGGTGATTTTGAAGATATGGCGACAAGGTCTGTTTGCAGTCTCTAAAAACATTAGGAACAATCTTTGGGTAGGTGGCTTATAACTTTGAGCTGTCCACTTGAGGGTATAGACAGAAGTAGCTTGTGAGATGCTCCTTAAAGGCTCACTCCTCCCACACTAATACAGGTAGGATTCTAGCCTCACCCTCACACAACTAGATATGGAGCTGGCAATGAAGGGAGCCACTTCAATGAGATAAAGAAAATACATAGAGCATACATGAGAACCAGTATCTATATACATCTCCTGCCCTCTTTGGTGAATTCTTCATCTGTAGTATATTAAAAGAATACAGGAAATTTGTGTGCATATGCATATATTTGTGTGTGGGGGGTTGCATAAGTGGTATGAAGTCTAAGGAAATCTACTGGGATTCTTCACGAGCTCTCTACCTTTACTGAGACAGTGTATCTCACAGAGATCTTGTGCTCATTGGTTACCTCAGACTGGCTGGCACTTGAGCTGCAGAGATTCACCTATTTCCATCTTCTTGAACTTCAGGATTATGATTTTCTTTTTCTTTTTTTTCCTTTTCTTTTTGTAACATGGCTCGCAGTTGTTGAATTTATGTTCTCATGTAGCAAGGAAAGTACTTTTCTGACTAAGCCATTTTCCCAGCTCCAGGGAGTTTTAAAAAGAATGGGCTTTCACAGGGACATACTGAGATAATATCTCTACCTCACACAAATTTAATTTCAGCAAAAATATTAACAATCTTGATCCACATTTTTTCTCTCTCTCTAGTATGACCTCCAGGCTTCATTAATGGTATTAATGAGAGAGTTGATTCTCTCCTTCCACCACGTGCAGAGAGGGAAGGAAAGACGGGTTTTCAGTGTTGGTAGCAATCCTCTTTGCCTGATGAATGCTGGCTGTATTTTGGTGACTTCTAATTACCTTAGACTGCATATTCTATCAAATGTCAGCTTCAAGCACTGTGCATTTGTAGAACTCCAACATGAAGGAATTAGTACATTTATGTTGGACATGGTTAAAGATCATTAGTCACATGATTATAAGAATATGAAAACTAATAGATTAGCTCTATATAGACAAATTTCTTCTTAAGTCATTGGTTCCATTTTATAAATGGTGAGCAGGTGCCTGTGTAGTTTTTCTTACCTTAAAAAGTATTTTAGGGGCTAGATGCACATTATAGTTTCATCATCCAAGCAGAAATTTTATAGGGTCATTGCCTGGACCTAGATCCAGATAAATTAAAATCACTGAGAGTAAAAAACATTTGTAAATAGGTAGATGTGTGTGTGTGTGTGTGCACGTGTGTGTGACACATATATTATATCCACAAACTGTATGTATGTATAAAATACTATGTAATTTCAAGATTTGGTTAGTATTAAGATACTATTGTAACTTCTTGCATTTTAGGCAAGGTTCTCCATTTTGAAGATAACATGTATTTTTCTAATCCCAGAGAACAGAGAAAGGATTTGGGATATTATGGGGCAAGTGGGTTTTGCCACCAGACAGAAGAACTGATAGGGTTGAGGCAGTCTAAACCCCAGGAAACTTTAGAATTGAGAAAGGTAGGCATGAGGCCAGGTCCCTGAAAAAATACCTGATCTGATATACATAACCATGACACCCCCATAGAAAGGGCCATGACAATCTGTCACTCAACATAAGAACATGGAGTTTTCCATACTAATGAGGTATCTAGATAAGCCCCAAGTGTCTAGCCAATGAGCTTCCCTTCCTGTTCATTCCTTTCCACCAAAGCTATTTAATCCCTGGTTCACACTGAATAGGATGTAAGCATTCATATCCACCATCAAATAAAGCAGTTGGGAAAGCAAGGACTATCTCCTTCATCAAGGATCAATGCAAGGGGTTAGGGTAGGCCTTTGTTGTAAAGAGACACACCTAAATCTCCCAGACAAAACCTTCTGTCTTCCAGCCCCTTTATACTCAAAACTCTAGGCACTCACTGGGAACCAAACCATATTCTGGCCCTGTCCTGAGCTCGGCCAACCCCTTCCTACCTGATGTAGAGAAAACTCAGACCTACAACCACCATTACCAACTTCCTGAGGTCCCCAGTGGTATCTGGGTCCACAGGAAGCTGGGAACCACAACATCTGTTCCAGACCTTGCTGTTTTTCAGCCAGAAAAATACGGGTTGGAACCCCTATCTCAGACTCTGTTCTGCCTCCCCTAAGTGGCTTGGTGGCTACACTTGGGCACTCCAGTAGCAAGGCAAACACACAGCCTGACAGGGTGTGGTAGGAGTTTGGCACCAAGCCTCTGCCCTTTTCAGACATGTATGCACATGGAAACTCTATGACTTTTAGGTGATGCCACTTGTGTATGGAGTGCAGATATTCTTTGTGCAGAAGGGATGAAAAACTCATTTTGTAACCAGAAGGATTGACTGGGGCAGAGACTGACCAGCTAGTCTCTAAACCATTTCTGTCTCCTGGCCCAGATAAAATGAGTGGTCTGAGTTAGCACCAACAAACAGTTTGAGTTGAAGTATGAACCCTAAAGCCATTCCTGTTGACTATTGTTTAATGGAGACCATTATGAAGGTAGAGGAGAGCAGATACATGAGATGTAAGAAGACTACATACATACGTAAGCACATACTACACACTAGACAAGTACTTCCATATGCAAATACTCATAGGGCTCCCTCTAGGAAATACCATCACCAAAATAACTCACAATGAGGTATTGTGCAAATAGCTGGACATTTTTGTTTTTTCACAAACCACTAGGAAACTGGAGGATTCTTGTTTTTGTTTTAATGGATAGTCAACCTTCTCAATACAGGGATGAAAATAGTAGGAAATGAATTCAGAAGCTATATCTCAGACAGACAAGAATACGGGTTGACCTTAAGGCGCCCAGCAACAACAGTATTCTCATAGCCAGCACTCTTCCTGTGACTGAGCTGGTCTTCCTGGTAAACATCAGCTTCAGGATATTTTCTTCTCCATGACAAGTGGCTCAAAGCTGTTCAGCTTTCTATTCTAAATGAATGAGTTAGCTGTGGTCAGGGGAAAGAGCCTGGAAACATAGATAATATTTCTCTAAGAACTGTTCACTTGCTACTAGTCAGGGCTCCCCATTTTCACCCTACCCATAATTTCTTGCTGTATATCAATTATTGCCTTATTAATTTATGGTGCTTTTATATAAAATCCCTCACAGGAGAGTAAAAGATAAATAAATAAATATATAAATGATAAATGGATCAAGGATGCTATATTTTTTACTCTTTGTTTTAGTAGTGACATTTATTTCTCTACATGCCTTTGACATCATTCATATTCCTCAAACTCTTCAAAGGATTCTAACCATAGTTCATTGATCTCATTTACACCTCTTCCCTATATCGTGAGATATAATTATCCTCTCACCATGAGAATGTAATTCATTTACAACAACCTGGCCATTCTTTTACAATCTTCTCGCTCATATTTTTTATTTCCTTCTTTCCATGGGGACCATCTTTCTCCTTGAAAAGGAAGAGAGAAAAGTAATGACCTCAAAATGTGCCACATGTTCATCTACCGAACAAAATAGGCGGTTAAAAGCATGCTTTTGTAGTTTATCTTCTTTCTTTGCATTTGACAAAGCAGGAGGAGAGGACATTGTTGTTCAGGACATCTTAGAGCCTCGCCTATGAGGAGCTTTGATACTTGTTAAGTTTATTCTTCTGTGATTCTTTCTTATTGATCTTAAAGCATTCTCACCATTTTTTTGTATTTGAATTTTAAGTTGTAGGCTCATCAGAGCAGTTTGTTATTCTACTGGTATTCTTTGGACTTTTTCTATCTTTCTCAATAGGATCATTTATAATTGAAAAGATAAAGATTATATTTCTGAGACTCCCTAAGCTACCTTCTACAGCAGAATTTCATATCATGAAATCAATATCATATCTTTTCTAAATGTTTGGGTTCCTGCCTTCAAGGATACATGTCTTCATTTCTGTTATTATAAACTCTAAAATGAAATGTTTTCTTTCTCCTTGGACCATTTTGGCAATAAGAAGGACTAGTGCTCTGTGAGGAGGGCCAGCTCACATCAAAAAGAGTGATGGATGGGCACATTGTGTGGTTTTCCTCAGCTTTTCTACCTTGGAAACATAATTTTTAATATATGCAGACTCACTAGTCTAGCTGCAAAGATAGCCGGAAGCATTAGACAATAAGACAGAAACCAAGAATAACAACTTCAGCATTCGTGGCTCAGAGACATATCAACCAAGATACCCTGCATCCAGTAGCCCAATGTAAAAGAAAAGTCAAATTGTAATATGAAATCATGAAACTCAGTGAGGGAAAATCAGTTAGATTTTAGCTATCGGGATCATCATTCTGTGACAAGCTCGTGCACGGCCGCACCAAGAAGCAGTTGTGTGATGCTTCTTACTGTGGCATCTAGCAGCCCCTTTGTCTATGGCTATGCTTGTGGGGTTATTACTTTTATAATCATACTTTATCCTTATGTTTTCATTTATTAATTATAAAATCAGTTCTAAAACCTAGTTCTTTTCATCAGGAGGCACTTATAATTGAAAGAATTTTAGTAATTATTTAAAGTCATAATTTTGCTGAGCAGGCTCTTGTTTTGAAGAGATTTGCTGATAAAATGTTTAAGGGTTATCAAGAATATTTTCCTCCATTGTAATGTCTATAGTTTATCTAAGCATTAGAATTCACTGCAGCATTTAGGAACTTAATACCAAAATATGCCTTCCATTTAATAGTGTAGTTTCATTTCCATTGCTGATTGTATAGATTAGATTTTTATTAGATATACCATTTCATTCAATCAGACAGAATGTTTCTATAAGTATCTATTTTTTAATAAAATTAAATTCTTCTCAAGTTATTCCACTAATCAAATGGCATTAGGGTAACTGCAAATTCTAGGTTTTAACCCAAGTTTTGTATCAATAAGATTTCATCATAAATCCCTAACTGCAACCGGGCAGTGGTGGGTGGCACATGTCTTTAATCCCAGCACTTGGGAGGCAGAGACAGGAGGATTTCTGAGTTTGAGGCCAGGCTGGTCTACAGAGTGAGTTCCAGGACAGTCAAGGCTACACTGAGAAACCCTGTCTCGAAACAAAACAACAACAATAAAAAAATCCCTAACTGTATAGCAATAGAAAAATATGTCTGTATAAATTCACAATTTCTAAAGTAAACTGACCTGTGTTTCTGTTGGTGTGTACACGTTAGTGTATTCCATAAAAACAATGTGGTTTTTTCCATGTTGATATTTGAGTAATCTCAGCCACCCTGTAAAATTTCACTTTAACATGAATTAATACTAACTGGATTCTAGCAGCAGCATCCTTTTCCTAATGATATTATTTCAGTAAAGTTAAAAAATAATGATTGTTTATCATCTAAGTAAAATTAAAGACACTCTCAATGAGTTGCTAATTTTGATAGATAAGTTTGCCAAGGGTTATTACACCTATCTGTGTTTTCCTCCTCATCTATACATTGCTAACTCATCTTGCAAGCACAATGTTTTTTCCCTGCAGTTAAGTGTCTTTTTAAAATATTGTTTTCAACTCAAACATCTTCGATGTTCTCTTAAATATGGAACAAACATTTATGGCTGCAGTTCTGTATTAGAACTTAACCAAATCTCAGCAAAATTCATATCACTTATTTGCCCTACATTTGCACTAAGTTTCACCAAGTCCTTGGATGGCCTGACAAAAGCAACAAGGCACTTCTCCTGCTATCTCTTCCCACGTTTCTTGACAATTTTGTATAAGTATGTTCTGCTTGCTTAATTTTACACCATAAGAAATCAAAGACTTACTGGGTGAATAAGTTTTAACTTAGTAGTCAGGAATTAACACCAGTATATTCGATAGAAGTCCCCACACAATGTGATAAATATGGGGTTGTGGCACTAACAGAGTAGACCTCTGAGCACACAGGTAAGAAAGGATTATTCTCTAGTCTTTAACAAATGGCAAAGTCTTGTAGAATAGTAATGGTGAGCGTAAACAGTGCCGTGGGAGATTATCTATCATTTGTGTAGGCATGGGGGGATTCCAAGGGACAAAAATTCTCTCTGCTCTCTTCACCTGTTAAGAATGGAAATATATTTATTTTTCTACACTTAGTTATTCTCCGACAGAATCAATGTCTGCAATATCTGGGTAATAGTGGGAAATAAAACAGGACAGTGGGGAAAATCTCCTGTCATGAAGTCATGCTTTAAATGCTGTTGGAGAAAGATGAGTATTAGAGGGTTTGGGAAGAGAATTTGTGTTAAAGTGGGATGTGTCAACTTAGTGTTGAATTTGTATTTTGTGGTGGGACTTTATTTTGAGATAGAAACTTGTCGGGACACTTGAGGTCAAATGAGATCATAAAGGACTGGATCGTGGACTATATACTTGACATTCATTAAGGAGAATGATGAAATACCAAGGACATCTATGCACACTGAGATAGGCACAGGCAATCATAGAAAGTAGATGCACCTGCAAGTCAGGGAAAGAGGCATCAAGAGAAACTAGTTCAGTTGACACATTAACCTTGGACATGAAGCCTCCACACACAGAAGGCACCCATCACTGTTGATTAAGTCATCAGGTATGCAGCATGTATTATGGGCCAAATACCCGTGTGTATTTTCACAAAATTCATCCTAAATTTAATTTGAAGACTGGATTGGATGGATGCAAGAAGAGAGATGTGTGAAAGTTGGAGGCAGCCTGTGGTTACAATAGAAAAATGAGGTTGAAAGGAGTAGATAGTGGAAAAACAAGACTTTTAAGACAAGATTTTTAAGAAGTCATAAGGAATGTTTTATTACAGATTATTAGAAGTAGAAGACCAGGCAAAGAAAGACACATTAGACTATTTCTTAATTTCTGCCGTGATAACTGGAGTATACATATCACCGGGTTGAGGAACAGGAGAACAGATCTGGAGGACTGCAAATGGGCTTCATTAGGGCATGATTTGTTGTTTCTATAAGATAGTAAGCTTGAATTTTCAAGGGGTATTGAATCCATGCAATTGAAAATTAATAAAATTGCAATAAATGTATATGTGTTTATTTAAAAGTTTAAACTAGTCATTACTCTATGGCTTGGATTATACCTACCTTGTTATGAACTGGTAGAGCCACAACTTCTTTCAGAAGCATGCCTTTGGAAGGAAATGTTCCCCAGGAGTTGGGAAGAGCCTTATATCTACAAAAGCTACAAAAGAGCCTTGGTACTTGAATGTAGTTTTAATTCACATTTGTGTGGCCTTTATTAAAGCGACAATTTTTCTTGCACTTTCTGTAAAGCTCTCCTCAGAGTGGCAGCCCAGTCTTGTTCCTTGTCTTTACAGTCTGGGTTCTTGTCTATGTCTCCTGCATTGCATCACCTAGGTAATTCCTTCTTGCCCAATCTTGTCTGTAGGCATCGCTTCTCACTCAGCATATTCTCTATGGGGGTATTCCACACTTGCCTTCAAGTTAAATACTCAGGCCTGAGTTGGAATTCAATCTCCATAAAAATCTTTTATGTTCAAATATTAATATTTATTGGCCATCTTTATCTTCTTCCTTCTGAAGTAGTCTTCTCAGGCTCCTCAGAACTGTTCTTAGATGATTTCATACATGTCCTTATCGTCTTAGTAAGCTGGCTCTAGTAACTTCAGGATCTTGTGTCTTCCATCCCATTAGTTGACTCTCCCTAAACAGGGTGTCTTCCCCTTAGCAAATAGAAGCGCCTGTCTTTTACAATAAGACTTGCCTTCTTTGGTTGGCATATTTGTCCTCTTTCTGTGAGTTCTACAATGTAGTCAGACCTCTGCCTCAGAAATTAGTCCCACATTTTGCTCTAGATACCAAATATCACTAACTTGTCCCTATTCATATAAGGTTTTTTCTTGATCTGCTTAAGAAGAATGATTGGTGGACCCGTTGCCTAGTATACTCATCAAATCCATGTAGCCATGGATTCTAATCCTGAGTTTAGAGAGACAGTGAAAGAGAGACAGAGAGAGAGAGAGAGAGAGAGAGAGAGAGAGAGAGAGAGACACAGAGAGACAGAGAGACAGAGAGAGACAGACAGACAGACAAAAGTAGAGACAGAGATAGGGACAGAGACAAACAGAATACTTGATAAATTATTACTGGTCATATCTTCATTAAACTTTATGTTTTTCATTAAAGTATTATATCTTCATCAAAACCTATGGTGGCATATGTTTATAATCCTAGCACTTGCAAAGTTGAGACAGAAATATCAGAATGCAAAAGTTAATTCTATTTTCTTTTTAAATACATGTTGAAAGAGTCATGTATACTTTTAAATTATTATTATCATGATGTCTTTTGACAGCACCTTTTGTTTATCTTTTAAAACTATATAATTTTTGTTTTTATCGCACATGCTTCAGTGATTCTGAAAATAAATAACATTTGCATTGGCCCTAGAACATAGTCAATTTATCCCTGATTTTATGTATCTTTTCCTGATTCAACTCTTTTCAGGTGCATATAACCAAGAAATCTGTTCCCGAAGTGTTAATTTCCCATGGAATATTTTTGTGTAGCAGTTCTCTTGTACACTTCTTCCCTGTTTATTCTTTTCTGGTCTACTATAATAGTTACTATGAGAGTTAGCTACTCCCACATTATTCTACCTTTCATATTAGTGAATCAGACTCTAGTAACAATAAATGTTCAATAATCATTTTGATTGACTGAATAAAAAGTAGTAAGCTTGTAATAAGATAAATATGCATCATTTCAAGCAGCTTACTTTCACTTTTTTTTTTTTTGAAAAAGGCTAATGCCAAATTTTATGTTAATAAAATAAACATTATGACATTATTTGCTGAAGTTGCTAATGTAACAAAGGTGCCAACCTTTATATTCAAATGCATCACAAGAACAAATCAGCCTAAATAACAAATTGTAATTTGCAATGTGCTGGTGCCATTTGACAATGAATTCTAGCAAGGTAAATAGATACCGTGGGCAGATTTCTCATTAATTGTGATTTGCCGGGGCACCGTGTTAAATGCTTAAATAACAGAATGGCAGAAGTCTTGCTGGCAATTTAATTTCTGCTTTCTAGGCTCCCAAAGACAAGAATATTTCTCTCTGTCTTCCTTGGAAAAGTACATCAAAGCATCATTATTCAGTATGTATAATGGTGCCCGTTTCTCTCATTTCTGTACTGGTAAAGTTGCTGCTCGTACTTGGCAATGAAGTGCCACTGATTAATCCTAACAGACTCACCCTTTTTCCTTCTGTAAAACAAAGATCCTGTTTTAAATCACCCTTCTGTATGCTTTCTGTGCCTTCCCCATTGTGCAAGGAGGTCAGCTACTAACACTCAATATGACTAATTAAAAAAAGAACTCCAAGGTAAAGTGCACACAGGCACTTTGGTAATTGCTCTGATAGCCATAAGCAATAATGACAATTAATGAGACCTGTAATAGCTTTGTAAATAGTCATTTGCCCACTCATAGGAAGTGAATAACAATTCACACTGAGTGAGGAGATCAGACCACATGATTCATTTGAGCATTCGTTATTTCTTCTTTGCATAGCCAGTTTTGACTGTTTTTCACACGACAGAAATTTTTGACTTAGCACCATGCTCCAAATGACAGTTTAATATTCCCTTGTATGGGATAAACAGTGTCTTCTTTGCACAGAATATTTGGTTGTAAAAGGTCATTTAGGCTAATAAAGCATTTTGAAGGAAGAAAGGAAAGCGGGACACAAATGACAAGAAAATATGAAGAGAAATTGCAAATTTACAGCTAGTGAGAGTATTATGGAGCAGTTCATGAGTAAACTGAGGCCAAATAACTAAAGAAATACCAAAATTCTCATGGCGTGTCAGAATTGAGACAGGGACAAAAATCCTTGGGTTGGTGCCAGAGATAATGAAGTATGGAATTCTGGGACCTTTTTTTTAAAAAAAGTAGATATTTTCTTTATTTATATTTCAAATGTTAGCCTCTTTCCTGGTTTCCTCTCAGGAAAAAACAAAACAAAAGAAAACAAAACAAAACAAAAAAGCCTATTCCCTCCCCCTTCCTCCTGCTCACAACACACCTTCTCCCGCTTCCTGGCCCTGGCATTCCTCTACACTGGGGCATAGAACCCTCACCAGACCAAGGGCCTCTCCTCCCACTGATGACTGACTAGGCCATCCTCTGCTACAGATGCAACTGGAGGCATGAGTCCCACCATGTGTACTCTTTGGTTGGTGTTTTAGTCCCTGGGAGCTCTGAGGGTACTAGTTAGTTCATATTGTTCATTCTAAGGGCCTGCAAACCCCTTCAGCTCCTTGGGTCCTTTCTCTAGCTCCTTCATTGGGGACCCTGTGCTCAGTCCAATGGATGGCTGCGAGCCTCCACTTCTGTATTTGTTAGGCATTGGCAGAGCCTCTCAGGAGACAGCTATATCAGGCTCTTGTCAGCCAGCACTTGCTGGCATCCACAGTAGTGTCTGGGCTTGGTGATTGAATATGGGAAGGATCCCCAGGTGCGGCAGTCTCTGGATTGTCCTTCCTTCTGCTCCACACTTTGTCTCTGCAACTCCTTCCATGGGTATTTTGTTCCCTCTTCTAATCGAAGTATCCACACTTTGGTCTTCTTGTAGTTTTTTGTGGTTTGTGGATTGTATCTTGGATATTCCAAACTTCTGGGCTAAAACATTGCAGCTCAGACTCGACTCCAAATGCTCCTTGGCAACTTCACAGTCCCATTTAGTGGCTAAACTGATTGTAAAAGGCAGATTACTAAGACAGAACATGAACACATACAGGTAATGCAAATAGTCAGAAGTACATTAAGATCGATAGCAAAGGGCAGACTTGAGACAGTTGTACCCGTTTCCACGGCCACTCTCCTAATTTTGCACTAACTTAAAAGAATTCAAGCAAACAAAATACAGCCAGCGCTGGATCTGCTTTTGCTATCTGGAAAATAAGCCTTTCAATCTTAATGTATGTTAAATTTTCAATACCATTCTACTATTTAAAGACCTGAAACACACTTCCTTAGCAATGGCTTCCTGTCTCCTCATGTTTAATGTAGACAGCTTTCTCCAAGTGCAGAGTTTGAATACTTAGTTGGTTTGTTGATGTTTGATTTTGCTGTTGTTTGTTTGTTTGTTTGTTAATTTTGGTTTTTCAAGACAGGATTTCTCTGTGTAGCCCTGAATGCCCTGGAACTCACTCTGTAGACCAGACTGGCCTCGAACTCAGAAATCCACCTGCCTCTGCTGGGATTAAAGGTGTGTGCCACCACTGCCAGGCTGTTATTTATTTTTTAATCTGGGAAAGTTAGTATAAGTTTTGTGGGTGACTAGTTATTAATTCTTCAGATTCTATAAAAGCATAATTTCCATAGGAATATCTTTTCACATTTTCATAAATTATAGCTTTCCTTTCCAGTGGGCATACTTGATTGACATGGTATATTACCAGTTGTATTATGTGATAAAAAAAGAATCATTGTTTTGTGTTCCATCATGAGATTAAATTTTATCTTATTTTATACAAAATTTTAGGTTATTCTCTCTTTGAATTTAGTAAGCACTTTATGCAAATGAATAAGTAACTGTATGAAAGGAAATTAATCAAGAAATCATTTTAGAGAACATTGAAATACAGCACATGTGGAAGGATGCTGGCTACCTAGAGCCCAGACGCAGCCCCTGTGCCTTCTTTCCTGCTGCGTCTTCAGCACATGGCTGTTTATTTGTAATACATGTTTAGTGGTTGAATAAATACGCATTTCCTAGATGGGGTGAGTAAGTGTGGTTGTTTGCTACTTTTAAAACTGTAAAACTGTTAAGCTTAGTAGCCAGTAAAGAAGTGCTCTGTGGGCAGTTTATATATAAACAAGCCAATTTGCCAACAACTCTTCATGTTGGCGAAAGTGGATGAACACCAATTTGCTTCAGAATTGCACAGGAGTGAAGAAGTCCCGGCCGCCTGTGAAAGGCTTGTTAACATACTAAGGAGAGGGAGGCGTATAAGAATTGCAGAACCCATTCAGGTTTCTCTTACACCAGTAGTTCTCAACCTTCCTAAAGGTGTGACACCTTAATATACTTCCTCATGTTGTGATCCTACCCGTAAAATGACTTTCATTGCTACGTTATGACTGCAGTTTTTGCCACTGTTATGAATCATAATATAAATTGACAGTATGCAGATGATTTTAAGTGACCCTTGCGAAAGGGTCCTTGTGCTGAAAACCTCTGCTTCACACATTCTTATTAAAAATCTCAAAAAAAATCTGTATCCATTGATACTGAGATAGATAGATATCTAGATGCAGGTACTAAACCCGGACCGCTTATGTTTTACTTTACATAAAACACATTCAAAATGGATCAGACACCTGTTCTAAGAATCCAATGATAACATTTTTAGTTCACAAGGGAAAAAAGTTTAGTGAATTCATGTGAGTCAGTAATTTCTATGTGAGAACAACACAAGCCTTAAGTGACAAAAAAATAAACAGAATTGGATTTTATCCATGTTAAAATTAAATTATTTCCATGGTCAGCATCAAGGCAGTGAGAAGGCAAGTCACATAAGTGAAAATCTTTGCAAATCATACATCTGACTGAAGAATAACATCTAGAACTTTAAATATTAACCACTCTTACAATTTGATAAAAATTCAATTTATTCAATTAAAATGAGTAAAAGAGGGATTGGAGGGATGGGTCAGTTAGTATCGTGCTTGCATATACACCGGAATTAGAATCCCTAGCACTCAAATATAATCCTGTCATCTCACTGTGTATCTATAAAACCCCAGCATTTGGAGACTGGAGACTCCAAATTGATTCCTCGAGTTTACTGACAGGCTAGTATTGTTGGATCAGTGAGCTCCGGGTACAGTAAAAGATCTTGTTTAAAAAAATAAGGTAGAGAGAGCTGAAAAGATGGATCCATATATAAAACACATGTTGTAGAAGCATGGAGACAGAGTTCAGACTGTTAGAATCAACAAAAATGCACAGTGGCTTCATCGGCCTACTTGTTATCCCAGGATCTGGAAGGCAGACACAGGATGCCAGCTCCAGCTCTCCAAGATGGCAGTCTAGGCTCAGCTTCAGGTGGACTCGGACCAGATAAACACTAAGCGTTCCTCAGAAAACTTGTAAAATGGATTCATTTTGCCAGGAGAAGCCATTACTTCCATATCTTCTCCTGCAGCCCCACAACTCCAGCAAGGGCTTCTAGTTCTCTATTAACTCAAATAATCCTCCAACAGACCAGAGCCTCACCCTAGTTCCCAAGCTGTTCTCTCTTACCTGCCCTTCTTGCTATTTCTCTGCTCCCAGAGCTCCATAATCACCAGCCTGCTCCTCGCTTTCCTTTTCTCGTTGCTCCTTTCTCTGTATCTGAGAGGTAGCCATGGTACAAGTCCTCAGATGCCTCTGGCTATTCGTGCTCTCTCATCTACCACAAAAGTCTTCTGCCTAGCCATGGAGCAGTCCCTTCAATGATTTCTTTGCTAAACTCCTCAAATACATAAAGGATCCTCAGGAAATCTAGCCAGATAGGTAATCCCTGAGTTCATATGAGAGTCTCTTTCTAAAAGAATAAGGTAGAAAAATATATTGGAGGCCCCTATTCATTAACTTTTGGCTTCCACATACATGCGTGCACACACATTTAATTGTGTACCCTACATATGTGCAGTCATATATGGGAACATGCACATTATGTGCATACTGCACATACCAAAAATAATGACTAAGGAAGACAGACATGGCTTCATGTGCAAATGCACACATGCATACACATAAACATGTACATATACTATGCATGCAATCGCATGCACCCACATGCATACACACACACACACACACACGAAATGGGCAAATGATTTGAATAGATTCTACAAATGTCAAGTGAGTAAATAACAAAATAATGAAGGTCATTTGAAAAACAAGATATAAAGTGCAAGATGCGATAGTAAGTCATGTTAACTATAATCAAAATAAACATAGCAATGAAGAGACTAGAGAGGTGGATCAACTAGGCCATCCTTTGCTACATATGAGGCTCTTGGTCCTGTGAAGTCTCTATGACTCAGTGGAGGGGAATGCCAGGGCCAGGAAGTGGGAGAGGGTGGGTTGGTGAGCAGGGAGGGGGGGGAGGGAATAGGTTTTTTTTTTTTTCCCAGAGGGGAAACCAGGAAGGGGATTAACATTCGAAATGTAAATAAAGAAAATATCTCATTAAAAAAGAAATACAAGAGAGAGAGAGAGAGAGAGAGAGAGAGAGAGAGAGAGAGCTCAGTAGTTAAAGAGAACTAGCAGCTCTTGTTCATAGGAAATCCACACTTCCTACTCACTTCTGAAGGTACCACAAACATATCATATGTAGGCAAAACACTCATATACATAAAAAAGTAAAATTTAAAAATATTTCAAATTAAAATTTAATATTTAAATTAAAAAAATTTAAAAATAACAAAAACAAAATTTTAGCATTGCTGAGGACATGGGGTCATTAGACTTTTTGTACATTGCTCTGGAGACTGTAAAATAGGACAGCCACTACATTCAAATGGTTTGGCAGCTCCCCAAAAATGAAGCATGGTGCTTGTGATTGTTTGTATATGCTTGGCCCAGGGAGTGGCACTATTAGAAGGTGTGGCCTTGGAGTTGATGTGCTACTGTGTCTATGGGCTTTATGACCCTTATCCTTGCTGCCTGGAAGCCAGTATTCCACTAGCAGCCTTCAGATAAAGATGTAGAACTCTCAGCTCCTCCTGTACCATGCCTGCCTGGGTGCTACAATGTTCCCCATTTGATGGTAATGGACTGAACCTCTGAACCTGTAAGACAGACCCAATTAAATGTTGCTCTTATAAGCATTGCCTTGGTCATGGTGTCTATTCACAGCAGTAAAACCCTGATTAAGATAGTATTTCTGCTCCAAGATCAGTGATAAGCAAGAACTGAAACCAACAGAGATGATGCATACAAGTCAAAAGTAGAAATCACCCAAATGCCCTATCAGTGGATGAGTGGGGGTAAACCAAGTGCTCTATAGTCATATAATTAAATATAGTCTAGATAAAAGAAGGAATGAAATACTGATACTTGCTGCAACATGGTGAGCCTTGAAAACACGCAGAATAACAAGGTAGATAGAAAGGGCACATATTTACAATCTGGAGTATGTGTGTTTCTGTGTCTGTGTCTGTCTATTTGTCTGTCTGTCTATCCAATCCACCTGTAAAACAGACTCAATCCACCCATCCACCCACCCACCCATCCATCCATCCATCCATCCTTCCATCCATTCATCAAATAACCTTCTGATCAGAATACTAAGTAGCTAATTTTCTATAATGGACGTTGAAGCGATAAATTCACAACAGGTGAAAGCATGTTAGTTTCTGCTAGATGCTGCAGGGCTGGTTTTGAAGAATAAATGTTGTTTTGCAGAGTTTCAATGGAGTTGAGGTAATAATCTGAATTTAAGAGTGATGATTGGTGAATAATTCTCAGAATATGCTTAAAACATGACGTGTGATTTTAAAAGGATTTTTTTTTTTTGTAATCTGGTTTTATGTCTAGAAGTTTGTCATTTAAAATTAACAAGAGAAAGAAAAACTATAAATGTATTACTTCTGATGTGAGGCCATAAAGAGCTAACAAGGAAGATTCTGTGCTTTTATAGAGACTCTTGTTTAAGTCCTAGAATTTTGACACATAATCCTTTCATTTCTTTCGCTCAATATATATAGTTACTACTGTTAAAATTAGCCATGACCAGCAGTTATTACCTAATATAACTGAATGAAAATCACAAGATATTAATAAACATTATTGATCATGAAATGCATCAAATATATAACTAAAGAAATAGCCTCTCTGCTAGGACAGACTGCTTGCTAGTCTTCTCCCCAGAAGACACCATATCCTAAGGCATCCCAGAAAGTCCTCTGCACTCAGAGCATTTGATACCACATCCTGAGGCATCCCAGGAGATCTGCTGCACTCAGGGCATCTGACACCACAGCAGCCGAAGACATCCTAGAAGATCCACTGCATTCAAGGGCAACTGGGCAACCGACACCACACTATGAAGACCTCCCAGGGGCTCTGTGGCATGCAGAGCAACTAACCCAACAGACTGAAAGCCTCCCTGGATGGAGTTCTGCTGCACATAGGGAAACAGAAACTGCAATCCAAAGCCCACCCCCCACACACTCTTGAGAACAGCTTCATAGAGGACAACAGCTTGATGATTCCTCTGAAGACCCAACAGTCTGAAGGCCTCCCAGGAGATCAACTCAAGCCAGGGCAACAGATCAGCAGCACCTCTGCCCCTCTGAAGAACACTCCCCTCCAGTTGGAAGGCCCCAAAGGAGATCTACTATGGCCAGGAGACCTAGACTCCAGACAGAGTCACCCAGACCAACAAAACCAAGGGTAACCAGGTGGCAAGAGGAAAGCACAAGACCATATAACACAACAGAAGCCAATATATATGGGCATCATTAGAACCCAGTTCTTCCACCACAGGAAGCCCTGAATACACCAATACACCTGAAAATCAGGAAGCTGACCTAAAACCCTATCTCATGAAGATAATAGAGTCCTTTTAGGGGGATATAAATAACTCACTAAAGAAATAAAGGAAAACATGGGTAAACAAGTAGAAGCCCTTAAAGAGGTAACAAATAAATCTCTTACAGAAATACAGGAAATCATAATCAAAAAGATGAAGGCATTACATAAAGGGGTCTAAGACCTAAAAATGGAAGTAGAAACAATAAAGAAAACACAAATGAAGGCAAACCTTGAAATGGAAAACCTAGAAAAGAGGTTAGGAATTACAGATGTAAGTATCACCAACAGAATACAAGAGATAGAAGAGAATCTCAGGTATAGAAGATGCCATTGAAGAGATTGACACAACTGTCAAAGAAAATTAAAAACATTAAAACTCCTAACCCAAAAGATCCATGAAATTCAGGACACAATGAAAAGACCAAATCTAAGAATGATTGGAATAGAGGAGAACAAAGATTCCCAGCTCAAAGGACCTTAATACATCTTCAACAAAATCACAGAAGAAAACTTCCCCAACCTAAAGAAAAAGATGGCCATAAAGGTATAAGAAGACTACAGAACATCAAATATATGGGACCAGAAGATAAAATCCTCTTGTCACATAATCAAAACACTAAATGCACAGAACAAAGAAAGAATATTAAAAGCTGTAAAAGAAAAGGGCAAGTAACATAAAAGGTAGACCTATCAGAATTACACAAGACTTCTCAACAGAGACTATTATAGCCAGAAGAGCCTGGTCAGAGGTCATGCCAACTCTAAGAGAACACAATTGCCAGCCCAGGCTACTATACCCAGCAAAACTCTCAATCAACATAAATGGAGAAACCAAAATATTTTGGGACAAAATCAAATTCAAACAGTATCTACTTATTAATCTAGTCCTACAATGGATCCTAGAAGGAAAACTCCAACACAATGAAGAGACATATACCAAAGACAAGATATCAAGCATCTTACAACAAAGCCAAAGAAAGGACCATAAGCACATAAAGCCACCTACAAAAACAAATATAACAAGAACCAACAGTCATCTGTCTTTAATATGTCTCAATATTAATGGACACAACTCACCTATAAAAAGACATAAGCTAACAGACTGGATATCCAAACAAGATCCAGCATTTTGCTGCATATAAGAAACACACCTCAATAACAAAGAGAGACACTATCTCAGAATAACAGGATGGAAAAAAGTCTTCCATGTAAATGTTCCCGGGAAACAAGTTGAAGTTGCCATCCTAATATTCAATAAAATAGACTTTCAACCAAAAGTTATCAAACGTGATGAGGAAGGACAGTTCATATTCATTGAAGGGAAAAACCACCAAGAGAAAGCCTCAATTCTGAACACCTATGACCCTAATGCAAGGGCACTCACATTCATAAAAGAAACTTTACTAAAGCTCAAAATGCACATTTAACCCCACATAATAATAGTAGGAGACTTCAACACCCCATTCTCACCAATGAACAGGTCATTGAAACATAAACTAGGCAGAGACACAGTGAAACTAATAGAGGTTATGATTTAACCGATATCTACAGAACATTTCACCCTAAAACAAAAGAAAACAACTTTTCAGTGCCTCATGGTACCTTCTCCAAAATCAGCCATATAATTGGCCACAAAACAACCCTCAACCGATACAAGAAGATTGAAATAATACCATGTATCCTATCAGACCACCACGGCCTAAGGCTGATCTTTAATAACACAAAACAACAATGGTAAGCCCGCATACATGTGGAAATTGAACAACTCTCTATTCAACGATAACTTGGTCAGGGAAGAAATAAGGAAAGAAATTAAAAACTTCCTGGAGTTTAATGAAAATGTTGACACATCATACTCAAACGTATGAGACACAATGAAAGCAGTGCTAAGACGAAAATTCATAGCTCTGAGTGCCTCCAAAAAGAAACTGGAGAGAGCATCCACTAACAACTTAACACACCTGAGAGTTCTGAACAAAAAAAAAGCAAACTCACCCAAGAGGAGTAGAGTGCAGGAAGTAGTCAAACTTGAGGCTGAAATCAACCAAATATAAACAAAGAAAACAATATAAAGAATCAATAAAACCAAAAGCTGGTTCTTTGATAAAATCAACATGATAGATAAACCCCTAGCCCAACTAACTAAAGGGCCCAGAGGCAGTATCCAAATTAACAAAATCAGAAATGAAAAGGGAGACATAACAGAAATGGAGAAAATTCAAAAAATCATCAGATCCTACTACAAAAGCCTATACTCAAAAGTATAGTATAATCTATAATATAGGATAATGTATAGATATAGGATAATATGGGAAATCTAGATGAAATGGATAATTTTCTAAACAGATATTACATACCAAAGTTAAATAAAAAGCAGGTAAACTATCTAAACAGGTCCATATCCCATAAGGAAATAGAAGTCATTAAAAACCTCAGTACCAAAAAAAGCCCAGGGATTTACTGCAGAGTTCTACCAGATCTTCAAAGAATATCTGATATCAATATTTCTCAAACTATTCCATAAAATAGATACAGTAGGAACACTACCTAATTCATTCTAGGAAGCCATAATTACTCTGATACCTAAACCACACAAGGACCCAACCAATAAAGATAGCCTCAGACCAATCTCGTTTTTGAATACCAATGCAAAAATACTCATTAAAATTCTAGCAAACTAAATCCAAGAGCACATCAAAACCATCTAGTAGGCTTCATCCCAGGGATGCAAAGTTGGTTTAATATAGGAAAATCTACTAACATAATCCACTATATAAACAAACTTAAAGAAAAAAATCACATGATCATCTCCTTAGATGCTGAAAAATCATTTGACAAAATACAGCACCCCTTCATGTTAAATGTATTAGAGAGATCAGGAAGACAAGGCCCATACCTAAACATAATAAAAGCAACTTACTACAAACCAACAGCCAATATTAAATTGAATGGAGAGATACTTGAAACAATCTCACTAAAATTGGGGACAAGAAAAGGATGCCCACTCTCCCCATATCTATTCAATATAATACTTGAAGTGCTAGCTAAAACAATGATACAACAAAGATACAAATTGACAAAGAAGAAACAAAGGTATCACTATTTGCAGATGATATGATAATATAAATAACTGACCCCAAAAATTCTACCAGAGAAGTTCTCCAGCTGAAAAAACTTCAGCAAAGTAGCCAGGTATAAAATTAACTCAAATAAGTCAGTAGCCTCCCTTTATACAAATGATAAATGGGCTGAGAAAGAAATTAGGGAAACAACTCCCTTCACAATAGCCACAAATAATATAAAATAGTTTAGGGTAACTCTAACCAAACAAGTGAAAGATCTGTATAACAAGAACTGCAAGCCCCTCAAGAAATAAATCAAAGATCTTGGAAAATGGAGAGATCTCTCATGCCCATGGATTGGCAGAATTAATATAGTAAAACTGGCCATCCTAACAAAGGCAATATACAGATTCAAGGCAATCCCCATCAAAATACCAACACAATTCTTCAAAGACATGG
>NW_022196898.1:73312203-73322970 GCF_008632895.1 Mastomys coucha | reverse complement strand
AACAATAAAAGATCGGCTAGGGGAAATCACCATCCCTGACCTCAAGCTCTACTACAGAGCAATAGTGATTAAAAACTGCATGGTACTTCTACAGACAGACAGGCTGATCAATGGAATAGAATTGAAGACCCAGAAATAAAGCTACACACTTACAGTCACTTGATCTTTGACAAAGAAGCCAAAAATATACAATGGAAAAAAGAAAGCATTTTCAATAAAAGGTGCTGGTGCAACTGGTTGTCTGTATATAAAAAAATGAAAATAGACCCATATTTGTCACCTTGCACAAAGCTCAAGTCCAAGTTGATCAAGGAACTCAACATAAAACCAGATACACTGAATCTAAAAGAAGAGAAAGTGGGAAAGAGCCCTGAACAAGTTGGCACAAGAGGAAATTGCCTAAACAGAACTCCAATAGCTCACACTCTAAGATCAAGAATTGATAAATGGGACCTCATGAAACTGGAAAGCTTCTATAAGGCAAAAGACATAGCCAATAAAACAAATCTGTAGCCTACAGATTGAGAAAAAAACCTTCACTAACCACACATCCAATAGAGGGCTAATATCCCAAATATATAAAGAACTTAAGGAGTAACCACCAAAAAAGCCAAACAACCCAATCAAAAATGGGGAATAGAAGAAAACCGAGAATTCACAACGGAGAGATCTCAAATGTCTAAGAAGCACCTAAGGAAATGGTCAAAGTCTTTAGTGATCAGAGAAATGCAAATCAAAACTACCCTAAGATTCCACCTTGCACCAATCAGAATGCCTAAGATCAAAACCTCAGGTGGGATTGCAAACTGGTACAACCACTCTGGAAATCAATCTGCAGGTTCCTCAAAAAATGGAAATAGATCTACCTGAAGACTCAGCAATACCACTCTTGGGAATATACCCAAAGGATGCCCCACCATGCCACAGGGGCATGTGTTCCACTATTTTCATAGTGGCCATGTTTGTGAAAGCTAGAAGCTGGAAACAACCCAGATGTTCCATGACAGAAGAATGGATACAGAAAATGTGGTTCATTTACACAATGGAATACTGCTCAGCTATTAAGAATGAGGACATCCTGAGTTTTTCAGGCAAATGGATAGAACTAGAAAATAACATCCTGACTGAGGTAACTCAGACCCAAAACTACAGGCATGGCATATAATCACCAATAAGTGGATATTAGTCACAAAAAAAGGGTACAGACCTTGGCCCTCTGAAGGTTCTATGCCCCAGTGTAAAAGAATGCCAGGGCCAGGAAGCAGGAGGGGGTAGGATGGTGAACAGGGAGAGGGGGAGGGAATAGGGGTTTGTTTTAGTTTTTGTTATTTTATTTTATTTTTTTCTACTTTTTTTTGGAGGAGAACCTGGGAAAGGAGATATTATAAATAAAGAAAACATCTAATAAAAATAAATAAATAAATAATAAATAAATAAATGGTACAGAATACCCAAGATATAATCCATAGAACTCAAAAAGGGCAACAAACTGAAGGGCCCAAGTGAGGATACCTCAGTCCCACTTGGGAGGGAGAAGAAAGCAGCTACAAGGAGGGAGAGAGGGAGGCATCTGGGAGGGAGAGGGGATGGGGCTGTTGGGGGAGGGGAACATAATCTGGTATTGGATGAGAGGAAAGGACTGAAGCCCTGAGGGGCAGCCAAAAGAGAATGTAAATAGGCAACCTTGGGAGGGAGGAGGTTGGGTGGAACTTCTAGAATGTACAAGAGACCTGTGAGGTGAGAGAATCTCAGCACTCAAATGGAGGGACCTTAGCTGAAATGCCCCACCTCCAGCGAAAAGACAGGGCATCAAATGATTGATGGGGTTGCCATCTCACAGTCAAAAACTCTGACCCAGAATTGTTCCTGTCTAAAAGAACTGCAGGGACAAAAATGAAAAGGTCCAGTGACAGGCCCAAAATGGGGTCCAGCTCAATGTGTGGCCCTAAGGCCGGACACTATTACTGAGGCTATGGAGTGCTCACAAAAAGGGACCTATCATGACTGCCCTTCGAAAGACCCAACAAGCAGCTGAGAGAGTCAAATGCAGATATATGCACCCAACCAATGGACAGAAGCAGCTGATCCCTGTTGTTGAATTAGGGAAAAACTGGAAGAAGCTGAGAATGAGGGAGACCCTGTAAGAGGACCAGCAGGCTTAATTAATCAGGACCCCAGAGATCTCTCAGACACTTGATCACCATTAGGCAGCATACACTAGCTGATATGAGGCCCCCAATACATATATAGCAGAGGACTGCTGGGTCTGGGTTCAGTCAGAGAAGATACATCTAATCCTCAAGTGACCGGAGGCCACAGGGAGTGGAGAGGTCTGGTGAAATGGAATGGGGGAACATCTTCCTGAAGACAGGGGGCAGGGAGGAGTTATGGGGTGTGGAACAGTTGGAGGGTGGACCGGGAGGGGAATAAAGCCTGGAGTGTAAAAAAAGAAAGAAAGAAAAAAAAGTAATATACATGTAATATAGGAATGTGATTACCTGATAGGGCTTACAGCCCTATTGTTTGCAAAGTAAGTTTTAGCATAAGTGGATTGAGAGTTTCATAGTACTTTTGTTCTTCCTTTATTAATATACATGTTTATTTCTCTCAGTCTATTAATATAAATTGCATTAATCGATCTCTAATGGTAAAGCATCTCTCATTAAAATTAAAGGTCAAACAGAAAGCCTCTTGCAATAGTTGTTGGTTTTCTTTCCTATCCTGCTAAGTGTCTGAGAGTACATGAGGTATGACACCTGTGAATTCAGGGGTTATGTACTCTATGCTCAGAAACCAATGCCTGTTCCCAGAATTATACTTAATAAAGTCTCTTTTTGAATGAGTATATATGTGTTTTTGTATGTGTGTGTGTGAGAGAGAGACAGAGAAGAAAGAGAGAGAAAAGAGAAAGAGAGAGAGGGAGAGAGAGGTTATCTCTATGCAGATTTGAGTGGTCTTAAAATCTAGCCTCCTGATGAATTTTAGGAAAACCAAGTTTTACAACTGCATGTATATACCAACATACCTATCTTCAGAGATAGTTTTATTTCCATTTCTTATAAATATATAAGGTCATTATAAGTAAGATAAAATGAGATTAGGGTTTTATAAATTTGTATTTTGGACCATGGACTGGTAATGATTATGTTGCCAAGTGGTATGGAGTTATAGTTTGAAATTATAAGGTAAAGTTAATTCATTTTTTTAAAGTTACTATTTTTGTTTTCTCTCTCTTTCTCTACCTCTCCCCCTCTCTCTTTCTTTCTCTCCCTCTCCCTCTCCCTCTTCCTCTCTCTCCACCTGTCCCCACATGTATATGTGTGTGTTTGTGTATGGATGTGTGTATGTGTATGTGTGTATACATGCTTGTGGGTTCCTCCAGAGTCCAGAAGAGGGTATAGAATATTCTGGAGCTGCAGTTAAAGGGAGCAATGAACTGATGGACATGAGTGCAAGAACCAACGTCAGTCTTCTACAAGAACAGTACATGCTGTAGCCCCAAGGTAATGAAGACTTTATTTTCTAATTCTTAATTTTATTTTATTGTGCTGCTAAAGAGAAAACCAAGGGCCTCATACACCGTAAGCAGTTCATGGAGCAACCCTCCTAATCTAGGTAAATACCTGCACATTTTTCTTTTTGAATAGACGATTATTCAGACTTACGGACAAGAATAATGACTCTAACTTTTCTCTGGGTTGTTTCATATATTTTGAAGCTGTGGTTTCTTAAAATTTAATAAAATTTTATGTAGAAAAATGTTTCTATTATTAAATTACCTAATTGGAATCTTCATTCTGCATTCTTTAGGGTTTTAGAAGTTTTTTTTCTTCCACATATGCTTAACCATTCACCAATGCTTTATTATTTGTTTTCTCTTAAAAGATTTATCATCATTATTCTCTCTCTCTCTCTGTTTGTGTGTGTGTGTGTGTGTGTGTGTGTGTGTGTGTATCTGTAGGCATATGAATTCAGGAATTCAAGGATGATGAGTCTTTTAACACTATCCTGTGTTCTATATTGTGATGTTAGCATATGCGTGACCCCCAAGACAAGGAATGAAGAGGCTGTGGTCTAAAGTAATGTGATTGTGTGACAGTTAAGAAGAGGCCAGTTGTGCTGGTTAGTTTTTGATAAACTTGACACTAACCAGAGACATTTAGAAAGAGGGATCTCAAGTAAGGATTCGCTTCTATCACATGGGCTTTTGGGCACACCTGTGGGGGCATTTTCTTTTTCTTTTTCTATTTTCTCACTAAAAACAGACATTTTATTAGAAGTTATTTTTAGTAACTATGCTAATACTTACATAGGCATGTAAGTCATTGCATTCCAATCTACCCTTCATTTCCCTTCCAACAGTATATTTCCTATGTACATTTTTAGGGTTCACTATGACATAACATATGTGTTTACAACTAATGTGCACAAGTGTAAGAGCCAGATGGATTGCAGAGGATGGCCAAGTTGGTCATCAATGGGAGGAGAGGCCCTTGGCCCTCTGAAGGTTCTATACTCCAGTGTAGGGGAATGCCAGGGCCAGTAAACAGGAGAGGGTGGGGTGGTGAGCAGAGGAAGGGGGAGGGAACAGGGTTTGTTTTTGTTTTTGTTTTATTATTTTATTTTATTTTTTCTTTTTTTTCATAGGGGAAACTGGGAAAGGCAATATCATATGACATGTAAATAAAGAAAATATCTAATAAAAATATTGCAAAGAAGGGGGGCATTTTCTTAATTGAGGTTCCTTCTTCCCAGGTGACTCTATTATGTCACAATGACAAAATAAGTAGCATAGATTTTCTCTAAATCTTACCCCAAATCAGAGAATCATTTTTCCAAACCTTTACAATGCTAAACAAACATGAAACCTAGACAGAGAGGATCCTGCAGGTCTGTCTCTGCCTGCCTTTCCGTCAAGCTTGACCTCCTAGTTGTCTTTTGCAAAATGGAAAAGGTGCAATTTCCCAAACTTTGTGGATTATGCCCTGTCATCTCCACACTTGGCTCCTACTTACTGCCTGCTACTCTGAACCAATCCTTTGATATCTACTATTATTTTTCCTGGAGGCAAGAGCTCCAGAACTCTATTCTCTCAAGGCCCAGCTCAATTCCAAACCTAAAATTTCATGAATTTAAACATCTTTCTTTGAAGACTTGAAAATTATAAGACATAAATAAAGAACCAAGATTATTGTTAAACATTTCTTTTTTATTTCAGTATTAATTGGTTTGTTTGTTTGTTATCTATTATTGGGGGAACAAACCTGTGGAAGTCTGAAGATAGCATTCAGGATTTGCTCTAAACTTTCACCTTGTGGAGGCAGAGTTTGTCTACTGTGTTCTTTGTTCAAGAATAATCCCAACACCTCCTGTCCGTTCTGTAAGCTTCAGCCTCCGATTATGCTATAATAGTGTTGAAGTTACAGATACATGTCACTACACCTAGTCTTTTAATTAGTTTAAAATTTGTTTAAAACTTCAAGCTTTACACTCTGTCGTCAATAGTACGCGTGATTAACGCTCTGTAACTGTATCACCAGGTCTTCCCTTTGCAATCAAAGGACTTTGAGAAAAATCCACTTCATGGCACCCATGCATTGAATTACTCTTTGCAAAACATGCAGAATATTGAACAGTTGAAAACGTATTACATTCATCAATTTTTTAATGATTTCTTAATTCTATGATTATGATTATTATCAATGATTAATCTATATCAGTGGATATTAAAATAAAATAATTTTAACAAATTATAACTGTACAAATGAAGAAATTACTAGCATTTGGTGGTAATATTTTACAAATGCTATGCTGCATATTGCCATGCAAACTGAAACATTACATAGTTGTGTGTTTATTTTAGATGACTGAAACATCACAGAATTGAACTGCAAATAAATTTTATACAATTTACTTCTGGAAATCCAATCTATTTATCTCTATTTTATAATCTATGAGTATCATGACATAGTTAAACACTAAAAAACACATACAAGTTCTTGTTCGTTTGCTGTAGTAGTTTTCGTTTGTTGTTTTTAAAGTATAAGAAAACATGTTTTCTTATACATTCTGTACTTCTTTTGCCTAGGTGGACTATGTGTAAACTTAGGTTAAAGTTTTGATTTTCATTTCACAGTCATAAAAATAAAGACAGCAGAAATGCACATGCACATATGCATGTGTACATGTGCGCACACACACACACACACACACACACGAGACACACATATGAGAGAGGGACTATTATGTCATGAATTTAAATTGTCAGTATATAAATTGCATTTGAGATACTAAAGTACAAGTCACCTCATAATACCGTGCCCCTTTCTTCCCATTGCAAATTTTATATAATAAGCCCAATAAACATTTCATTTTTCCTTTAAAATAGGAAGGATTATAGCAAGTTTCCTCATACCAGCCCCAACAACTCTCTCCATGTTACTAAGCCCTGGCCACCTTGGATTGACCAGGATCATTCATTCTTGCAGCTATGTTCCCTTTTTCTTGATGAACCCCATTTTCCTTAGCAAATACTAGCCAATGCTAGAGTCAATCCGCATAGATGATTCAGGTTATCAGTTCTCACTCTTGACTGAGATTTTAAACCATAGTTTATTCAGATACTATAACTATATCTTGCTTTTTGCAATGAATCGTTGTAAAAAATCGTTGGGATCTAATTTAGGGTGTCAGGGTTGCATATCTCCCTGGCCCCTAAGCATGTCTTTGTCAGAAGCAGCTAGAAACTATATAATTTTTATTCTTCATGACATATTTTCATAATTTCCCTAAACAGATAAAAAAAAAAAAAACAACAACCAGAACCAAATACACACAAATCATAGCTACAAAGGAAAATAACTCTTGACTCGTGAATTTGAGTTGTTCCTGGTTCTGCTTCTCCAGGCAAAGTCTGTATATTTCAGAATAAGCCACATATGTATTACTGTAGATGACCATCTAACACTTTGGGGAATACTTTTTTAAAAAAATTTACCAAGATTTTTGTTTGAATCTATAATTTGCCTATCAATCTTCACTTCTCTATTATTCTAAGGAGGAAAATTCAAGACTAAAATTATCTGTAATCCACGTATAGAAATATTCCTTCTGATTGCACCACCAGAGGCCAGGGTGGACTTTAGAAACAGAGCTAGAAATAGCCTTTATCATTCCCAGCCCTCATTCTTTCAAATCTTTACATGCTAATCTTGTGTCTTGTTAAATCTGGGAAAGCAAAGATGCTCCCAGAAATACAAGTACTAATAAAATACAAGTTGTCAGACGGAATCTACTGCTATTGGAAAGAAAAGAAATATTTTTCAAAGATCTCTTTAATATGTTGACTTCCCTCAGCACTTCAAGAATTATGCCAGGAGTTTCAGTCCTCCAACTATGATATATTTCTAACCTTCATAGCGTTAATTAAAATAGTGTGATTTGCTGCAGCGATTTAAATGTTTGGATAAAATAAAATATTACAAATACATGTGAAGCTCTCGGTAACTGTTCAGTGTGCATATCTCTCCTGCGCATGTTAAATTTTTACTGTATGAGCTGCAAAAATATGTCTTTATTGAAGTCCAATATTATGCTTATAACTTCCTAATACTGCTGCTTTCCAAATAACACTTACCTCAGGAATCGCCATAACTAACTGCTCAAAGAACGCATGGGTGAGAGGAGGAGCAATCTAAGTTTGCTAGGATGGTGTGTTCCGTTGCCTTGCCTATCTTTCAGGATTTTATTATAGCATTCATTACACAAATGGAGAAACTGTGGTTGTAGGGAGTGTCACTTAAACTGGACCCAGACCAAGCATCAGTAAAATGTCAGTATTTGGTCTTCATGCATTTGAATTTCCCACTGAACATGAAAGGTGATCTCTCCAGAGTAGTTTCTTACTTAAAGTATATAGCTGTTAATGTTAATATGAGCACGGCTAAATGAAGTTTCACTTAGTAATGAAGTAGGGGTAGCGCTTTAGCAAGTCCATCAGCATTTTAAAATGTGATTTATAACTGAATTTCCACTTCTAAAATATTCTCAACTCAGGGAGATATCTCAGAAGTGAATTTGATAATAATCAAACCTTGGTCACTTTACAATGATTATTAAGTACTCTATCATAAAAATAAGAAAAAAAGTTCATTACAAGCCAATTGCTGTAAGTTGGGGATGTACTCAAGGGAATGTGTACAATTCTTATTTAGTAGATGAATAAAATTGTTCACATGTGTTAATTTTACATGATATGATTTTGAATTACTATTACATTGGAGTCTCCTAAAGTTTGAAATCTATATTGAAAATTAGTTTATTATCATGTGTTTACTACTGCTTCCAGAAGGTAGTGTATAGCATTTTTCAGCTCGTGTTACCTTTAATGAGAATAGATAACAGCAAACTGTTTGTACTCCAGTGTTTTGATGATATTAACTACCCTGATCTAATAACTGATACTCAGAAGATGTTATAACCTTGCACCTAAACCTTAATAATGACTAGCATTGCTCGCATTCAGTGTGGTTCTTCAGGCAGCTGGAACCTTTTTAGCAGCTGTGCAACTAATAAAACCTGGCATCTGTTTTCTAATATAGAAACATTGCAGTAATGCTACTAAGCATTATTATAAATTGGGTCATGGTAACATGGTCTCTGAAAAATATAAAAAGAGTGGTTCTGCAATTAATGAATAACTTGAAACAAGGTGGAATGTGTTTTTTTCTGTTTCTCTAACCCATTTTTCTCTTAAGACTAAATGCAAAGCTTTGCAAAAAAAAAAAAGCAGGAAGGATTAAGAAAAGTATTATGGCTCTATTATTAGCCTATGTACAGAATAAATTGAGTAGTGAATAGTGTCAGAAAGGATAGGCAGTGACATATTTATGGATTGTCTGTTTTATTATTTTTTTTTAAAAAGTGCTGACTCCTTCAAATAAGTATTATAAGTATTATAGCTACTTGTGATTTGTTGTGATTTTTTTCCCATTTCATTCATATATCTATCTCTATCTCTTTCTCTTTATCTATATCCATATCTATGAATGAAGTTTCCTCTGTGTGCATGTGTGTGCGTGCATGTGCGTGTGTGTGTGCGTGTGTGTGTGTGTGTGTGTGTGTGTGTATAAAGCTTCTTGACTGCTTGACTGTGGGAAACTGCATTCCTATAACTTGTACTGAGAGCAAGAATGTTTTGAAGCCCAGCTGTGCCCTTGGTTTCTTCAACATCCTTGGAAAGAAAATGCAGTTGGCAGAGAAGTCCATTTGTGTCACAAGTTTGAACTGAACTGGCAGGATCCTTTGGAAAGCTTTGTGGGGTTACCTCAGTTCTGCTGAGAAGCCACACTGTCCCTTCCACAATCATTCACTGTCTATGGAAGGGCAACGGATAGGGCAATAGAAAGGTCCAATGGAAGGTGAGAGAGCTCTCATTGGCAGAACTCAAGGGACAGAGCCAGAATTCAGTCCTTCAATGCAGGGCCTGGGAGGCAGTGTTTATGTCAAGGTTTCAGCTGGGCAAGGGATTCACAAAATTACCTAGCTTTATAAAAGTAAGAGAAAATGATACTTTTTTATCTGAGAGATATTCTGACAGAATGGCAGTTTACAAAGGGATAGGTAGTTATATGCACAGAGTATACATAGAGTAATGAAGAGCATAGTTAGAAAAAGCAAGAAAAATAATGTTCATAGAGAGTCTGTATATTATGTCACATTCTTTAATAAATATTTATTTCTTTACTCTTTATTAGAATTCCTAGCTCTGAACATACCAAAGGAGTAAGAAATAAGCAAATCTGTTTAGCCTCAAATAAATTTACTGTTCAGCCACAAATAAATTGTTTAGCTTAATATGGCATTGGTATGTGGAATTTCTTAAGAAAAACTGGAAATCTCAAGAAAATGACAAAGAAGCCATATTGCGAAGGGAATCTTCAAAGTACTTCACAGGGAAGAGAGGAGGTACAAAGGCCGAAGCAAGATCCCTTCCATCAAAGATGAGTTAGTCAAGACCAACTTGAAAAAAGTCAAAGTGAAACAAATATTACACTCATTAGTTAAATCACATTCCAAATCAATAATTTTAAATGTGACTTTTCTCTAAATTTAATCAAATCCACAAGCATTTTTGTCTGAAGCAAGCACATGCTTGGTTTTCTGCCTGCTATGGATGATGATGACATTATGCATTCCAAGCTATTTTTAGGTAGACTGGTGACTGCTGGCTTTACATTTGTGTCTTTTCCCATTTATATACTCTTTTGTTACTCTTATTTCTATTCATTTAGATCTTTTTCATTCTGGAAGGGGAATGACAAGGAGATGAAAGCAAATATCAAAGAATGATATGTAAAGAAATATTGCTTGGACAAAAACAAGTGACAGTTTGAAGGAACACTGAAAAACAGGATAAAGTTCTCTTGTCTCTGCCTATTAACTACTGAGGAGTCAGCCTGCCGCCCGTGGATCTCCTGAAGCAGCAACTGTGTTGGCACTAAGGCAAACCCTTGGTAAATAAAGTTGAGAACAAAAGAATGACGTTTTCATCCCACAGATGTGCACTGGGAGTATTTTATGCCATAATGTGAAAGTTTTAAAATTAAGAGAAGGTCTTCAGGGTGTTGCCTTAACCATTCTCCATATAACTTTGGAGCTAAGAAATTATCTATCACCTTCAATTCTTTCCAGGGGCATTATTGTAAGTTAGCAGCTTTCTCTTCTCTCTCCTCTCCTCTCCTCTCCTCTCCTCTCCTCTCCTCTCCT
>NW_022196898.1:73272597-73312132 GCF_008632895.1 Mastomys coucha | reverse complement strand
TCTCTCTCTCTCTCTCTCTGTGTGTGTGTGTGTATTTGTGGAGACATAATTTATTTATTTTTCACCAAATGACCTACACATTGGATCCCATCATAAACGTTAGAATAGCTTAGAGACCATATTTTGAGAATAAAACTGAACGAAATCTTGGAGCTTGTTAAAATGTCAACAAACTGAAGACAAATGACCCAGTGAGGAGCAGGAGCTTCTGTTACAGAGACAAAGCTGATGTTTTATCGTTTCTCTTGATCCTCATTGCCGCATTCCTCTTGATCTCGCGACTTAGAAAGCTTAATGTCTCTGAGATGAAGTCACAGCGACCCATAAGATGAGATTAAGATACTGAGCAAAAGGCAGGAAGATGTCCTGTGCTTCTGGGGAGGAATGATCACTTACAGGGAAGGCAAAAATTGGTTGCTAAATTTTGACCTGGAAAGAAGCAACTGATAAATCTGCAGCAGTTAGGGAGAGGATCCCTTTTGAAATTGATGAAGGGGGGAAGAGATAATAGGGTTTGCTTTCCTCAAAACAGTAGTCACAATGAATGTCTTGTAGTGTGCATTGCACAATCATCCTTCTGTACAAAAGCAGCGAAGTGCATGGAAAATGTATTCACTGCCTGTGCTCCACTGCTTTCTAATGCATGTTCTCATTGGCTCACCCAATGACTCTTTATGGGATCTTTTTGTGTGGGTCAGTGACTCTGCTTTTTGTGATGCGGATCTGTTTGGGAATATTGCTAAAACCTTTCTTGCTCCCTTACTATAGGTACTGGCGCTAGGGTGAGGGCAGTCATTGAGCGGGTGAGCTATGAAACAATAGGAGGAAGTTTTTTTAATTAGATATTTCCTTTATTTACATTTCAAATGTTATCCCCTCTCTTCATTTCCCCTCCAGCCCCCCATTCTATATCCCTCTCCCCTTGCTCACTAACCCACCCACTCCCGCTTCTCTGCCCTGGCATTCCCTACACTGGGGCATAGAGGCTTCACAGAACCAAGGGCCTCTCTTCCCATTGATGACCGACTAGGCCATCCTCTGCTACATATGCAGCTGGAGCCATGATTCCCTCCGTATGTACTCCTTGGTTGGTGGTTTAGTCTCTGAGAGCTCTGAGATTACTGGTTGGTTCATATTGTTGTTTCTTCTGTGAGGTTGCAAGCCCCTTCAGCTCCTTGGGTCCTTTAGCTCCTCCATTGGGGAACCTGTACTCAGTCCAACGGATGGCTATGAGCATCCAATTCTGCATTTTTCAGCAGAGCCTATCAGGAGACAGCTACATCAGGTTCCTGTCAGCAAGCACTTGTTGGCATCCACAATAGTGTTTGGGTTTGGTAACTGTATATGGGATAGATACCCAGGTGGGGCAGTCTCTGGATGGCCTTTCCTTCATTTCTGCTCCACACTTTGTTTCTGTATCTCCTTCCATGGATATGGTCTTCCAAAGGTCCTGAGTTCAAATCCTAGCAACCACATGGTGGTTCACAAGCATCTGTAATGAGAGCTGATGCCCACTTCTGGTATGTCTGAAGGCAGCTACAGTGTACTTACATATAATAATAAATAAATCTTAAAAAAATGAAAGAATAGGAGGAAGTCTTAACCAATAAAATTACAGCTCTGTTAGACACAGGCTCAAAGGACAAACTGTTCCCACCTTTCTGGGGATCAAAGTTGATTTACTTATTTGCTAATTGTGAAGAAAGACAAATAAATACACTTTCCCCTCAATATTGTGCCTCTTAGTTGTTTATTTGAATCAAACCACACTTAACTGTGGTGGACCTTTTGCATTTGACTTCAAGCTGCAACTTACCTAAGTGACTGGCATAACTTACTCATCCACTGCAAACTTTAGTATTCCAGCCTCTGAAGGGAAATGATTACACTGCCCAGACAACAGACTTGAGTGTTAGATTAGACAGTACTTGCCTGTGTGTGTTCTGTGTGTGCTGTGTGTATGTGAGTGTATTGTATGTGTATACATGTGCATGCGTGTGTGTATGTATGTGTAGTGTGTGTGTATGAGTCTGTTGTGTAGTATGGTGTGTGTATTTGCATTGTGTATGCATGTGTGCATGGGTGTGTATGTGTGCCTCTGTGTGTGTGTGTGTGTGTGTGTGTGTGTGTGTGTGTGTGTGTGGTGAGTATATGTGTGGTATATGTATGGTACGTGTGTGTGATTTTGTTGTGTGGTATGATGTGTGTGTGTATATTTGCATTGTGTGTGCATGTGTGAGTGCACATGTGTGTGCTGAGTATGTGAGTGGTGTATGTATGGTATGTGTGTGTGATTTCAGTGTGTGGTGTGATGTGTATGTTTATTTATGTGTATTTATGTGCATGAGTGTATGTGTGCATGTGTGTATCTTGCATGTATATTTGATTGATTATTTTTTATTTATTTAAGTATTTATGAACAGGATTGTTACTCATATTTTCTCTTTCATGGTTTTACTAATTATTGTACTTGGACTTGTTTTTTTATTCCATCACCAGAAACCAGTTTTTAAGCTCTAAACTATCATTTTTGAAAATTATTTATGCATATCTTTCCTTTCCTAGATATTTGATATGAGTCTGAAGGTAGAAACTCTGTTGGTTCTTAAGGAGCAGAAAGGAAAATGAATGTAGCACACACTATTGATAGGTTGTGCCCACCTGATTCTTAGGGGAGCACATCCAGCCTATGAATTAGCTACCTGTACATATATACATCTAATTACTGTTAATTTTAGTCAAAGAGAGATGAAGGACTTGTGGGTTCCATAGGAATAAGACTGAATATTTTGCTGTCATCCAAAAGGGGAGAAAAATCATGAAGGGGAGATCAACTCAGACTTCAGCCTGAAATTATATGTGATCTTCTTCCATTCTATACAATATTACTTTCATAGCTATGGTTTTAAATGTGAAACGTAATGAATGATTTTGAAGTATTGTTAGTTTCCTAAAAATAGGAAATTAATGCAATATAAAATGAATCTGTATTATACAATTGTGTTTTCAATTGACTTTTCAATGGAAGCTATTACAGAATATGCTTGGTTTAATTTAATGACTTCCTCACATAGCTTGTTATAACAGTCATTATAGGACAGTATTTTATCTGTCATTCATTGTCTTGGCTGTTTATGTTTTGCCATTCCACTTTGCTTGAATATTGATGTAAAAGAGAGTGCTTTCTATCCCTGGTCAATACTTTAATTTTAAGGTATTTAGAAGACTAACTACTTAAAGTACAATTTCACATTTACTACTTTCTACATCTACCAAACTAAATTTTGTTAATATCTTTGCAGGTTGCTTAAAATAGTACACTTTGACGAAGTAAGGAAAGTTTAGTAAATAAAATCTTTGGGCCATTTTCAAATATCATGGGCTTGTGTACTGTTTAATGTTATCTAGCCTCTCTGCACTGCATTTCGTCTTTTTTAATTAGCTCCATAAAGGGCATTCAAAACACTATATATAGAAGGAACAGGAAGGAAGGACCCCCTGCCAGGGTGGTGGCTGCTTCTGCTGTTTCATAGGTAAACAGTGAGTGGGGGGGGGGGTCATGGCTGCTTCCACATAAACATTATTGGTAAACAGAGAGTGGGGCTGAATAGCCTCTAAGGCAACTTCCAATGAGGGCCAAACTGAAACTTGCTTGAGAGCCTAGAGATTGGTGATTCAGACAATGTCAGCCAATCAGAAACTGCCACTTGGAGGACATGCTTGCTTTAGGACCAATGGGATGCAGGTGGAAGGTATGAAGGGTGCTCTCTGAGAATTAATAAATGAGTTTACTGCTGCATTTTCATCTGTTCCTGGAGTCTGAGCTATTGATTCTATGCCTTCTCACCCACTGCCTCTAAGGGGCACACCAGGCAAAGATGGAGGACTTCAGCAACATCTACAGAACATATTCTTTAGTATTAAAACAACGGCATTGCATTCACAAACATTTTAAGGAAGCCTTTTGTAAAGTATTCCAAAATTAGAACCTCTCTAAGGAATTGTATTTTTGATGCTGAATGCTTATAGGTAGATACATGTGTCAACTTCTGTCCACGATAAATATTGTGTATAGGCTTTGAAAATGTCCCTAAATGCATATTAACTCAAGTGATGTCTGGCCAGACTTTTTTTTAAAAAAAAAAAAATCAAAAGCAATAATCCTCAGAGCTCAACCCTTCACTCCTCAGAAAATTTAGTTAGAGGAACTTTAAAAAAAAATCTCAAAATTTGTCTTCAAGTGGGTGAAGCATCTTTGACATGCCACCTTTGGAGCGCAACTGGAAAATAAATTGATGTTCCAAAACAGATGGCTCAGTGTTAAATCTTTCTGAATGCAGCAACCTACAAGAACCTTCCTAGTCAGAAGCATTATTCTTATACACCCTCAGTGTGGTGAGCTTTTCAGTTGTAATAATCCCCTTCTCAGGACCATTCATAACCACATTGGCTTCTGTTTGTATAGTCTCTGCATTGTCCATTTCCAAATCTGTATCTTTAAGGTCAATAGTCTTACTTGTGTGTCTATAGCCCCAGTTCCTACCACTTCTAGAATATTAACAACTTATCCTTGGGTGTCTTACTATTTTATTATTACTCCTTATTAGTTTTATTTATCACTTTATTATGTCTGTATTATTTACCTTATTTTAATCCAATATTACTTTATTATTATACCATGGTTAGCATTCTTGCCTTGACCACAAACCTGACAAGAAGCAACCTAAGTGTGTATAGAGTATATTGTTTTATAGTCTCAGTGTACGAAGTTTGTCTTGGCAGAGGAAGCATGGCAGGTGGAACCTTGAGGCTGCTGATCACATGGGTCAACAGTCATGAGGCATGATAAATGCTGTTGCCAAGCTTATTTTTCTCTTTTTTAACCAGTTTTTTGCAGTCAGAATGGGCTTTCACCACAAATAATCTAGTTGATAATCAATATTAACTATGTGTATGGAGAAACAGGTCAAGTGCTCTTATGAGCACATGAACCCAGTAACTCCCCATTCACGACTTTCAGTCATCCAAGAAGACTTGCTCTCAGTTGGTAAAACCCTGCTGTCTCTGAGTCACCATTCTTGAAGACCCCATCTCATACAGAGAGAACCAAAGCTACCAGACTGCTCCTAATGAACCTGTCCATCAACAGTGAAGGTGTGGCCTCCAGAGAGAGCGCTTCTCCTTCAGAGCATATGGCAGTGAATTCTAGTTCAGAAATTCAAAAACAAAAGATGTTGGGAACACTGCAAATTTGGAGGAGTTTTGGTGAATGTCAATATTTAGAATGTTACAAAAAAGGAAGAAAGAAAAATCCAATTGTATCTTTAGTGACGTTTTTACTTTTCAAGTGTCCCAGTAACACTGAATTTTAAACTTTAGTATTTAAATCTTAGTTCATTTAACAAATTTTCCATCATGGACACCAAACAGGGAACACATGCCATCATTAATTTAACAAGGTCATTTTTTTAGTGTCATGGAATAAATTCTTTTCTGAGCATATAATCCAGGGACTGGGGCATTTAAAAGGATGTGTTTGGTTTATGAATATTTGACAATGTGTAATAAACTTTTGTATTTTAGCACTTTTTAACCAGAGTCTTGAAGTTTTAGTCATTTTAGTATATTCCTTTAAAATCTACACCTGGAACTCAGTAAATATAAGCACATTTTAATCTCCTCTGTACGCGTTTTATTCTTTATATGCTGTAAAGAATCATTAGAAATATAATGGCATCCCTGAGTGGCTAAGCATCTGGAAGACAACTGAGTTGTTAAAAATTGTACTATGTTTATACAGTCTAGACTTATTACAAATTTATCAATTAAAATGCACTTACCATGGCTTAAGTGGGTCAATTGTGAAATAAAAAAATTTGAAAAGTGCCCTCAGCATAGGGAATGCCATACTGAGTGAGCTCTTGTAGGCTACTGAAACAGACCCATTCCAGACACCACTTATGATCATTTATGATACTGTCCTCACACTCTTTGATATCACTCCAAGGAAACTTATTTGTTTATAAAGAAAAATTTTAAAACCGATTTGTTTCCAACAGCCAGCACATGCTAGATCAACATGAAGATTTTATTTGAGGTTCCACATTTCTGTGACTCTATGTCAGCAATTAGTTAAACTTCATTTATGAGGTTACCTCATTTATGAGGTACTGGATTAAAACAGCATTGCTGTAGTATAGTGATAGAAAAAAGCTAAAGCTGACCTAGAAATAAGAGTACAAGCTCTTTTACATATTAATATTGCATTCTGAGAAAGCAGGGTGAAGTTTTAAACTTCCATTTAAAAATTCAGTATTATTTAAAAGCACAAACAAATACAATGTTGTTCTTTCTGTACTTGACTTCTTTGTAGAATTCTGATTTTACATGACTAAATCAAAATTATACATAGTTCAGGCAGTTTAAATATAAAATATCATAGTTTCAAAAGTTATTTGATATGTAGTTGAATCAAGTTTTGTTAAATCATTTGCTTAACATGAGAGCTATACTATAGCTATCAGTGTATTTGTCTATGATGGTCTCAAGAATGCTGGCAGAGGGGCTAAGCACAGAATTCATGGAAGTTTTATGCCTTTTAGAAATAGGGAAATATTTTAAAGTTTCCATAAATTCAAACCCAACTTCTTTATCACTCCATTATGAAAACAAGCAAAAACCAAAATCACTTTGCTGCTTTATTAGATCACAGAAATGTTTGAGGCCTAATATAATATTTATAAACGATCCAATATCCTCAGAATGTTATATGTGAAGACAAACTACTTCCAGTTGCATAGAAACTCAGAAGAACTTACAAATAAACACTGTAGTAAGCTGAATATTCAATGTGTACTTTATTTACTTCTTTCTGATTGCACCCACTTTCTCTTTCTTACTGTCTGAATTAACTATCCTCTTCTTTCTCCCATGGAAATGTGTATGTAGTACTATCATTGAAACTTACAGAAGAAAGCATATTTTATGAATATCTATAAATTCTTAATTATTGTATTGATTGTGGAGATGTTTTTAAAGGAAAGTAAAGTTGGTGTCTGCAAATTTATGACTGGTGAGATAAAAGCTTGAAACATGGGCAGTTGATTTCTGCCTTGGACTTTTTAAGAGTTTGATACATAAGATATATTTTCATCCTCTTGGAGATGGGGAAGTAGTAACAGGATGAAGAACTGTCATAGGGTAGACTAGGAGGGGGATAACAACTTGAATATATATATATGTATATATATGTACATATATATGATTAAAGATAATGATAAAAAAGAAAAAATAAATATTTTAATTAACTAGGGGATATCTTAGAATATTAGTCATCACATGACATAGTTCAATTAATTACCAGGGAACAGTTAGGCAAATACTGGTAGGCCAACCTATAAACCAGTCAACCTTATAAAAAATGTTCATTCTTATGATTTTGGCCCAAGTTAAAGAATATCATTTAAAAACAAAACAAAACAAAAACAACAAAAAACTAAGTATATTTATATTTATATCTTTCATGTATTTTTTTGCCTGAACAGTTATTCTTAGAAATATATTCTAAGAGCATATGAAGTAATTAAATTTTACTCACTTTAATAGTATAGATGGAAAAATGGACTTTTTCATATAAATCATTGTAATTGCAAGATCATGAAACTATTACTATTAGGTAACAAAGACCATACATCCAGGAACTTTGTTATCTCATTACTGGAAGTCATGGCTAAATTGTACTTTAATAGTTTTCTTTTTTTTTTTTTTTTGATTTTTCGAGACAGAGTTTCTCTGTGTAACCGTGGCTGTCCTGGAACTCACTCTGTAGACCAGGCTGGCCTCGAACTCAGAAATCCACCTGCCTCTGCCTCCCAAGTGCTGGGATTAAAGGCGTGCGCCACCATCGCCCGGCTTAATAGTTTTCTTAATACATAGAAATTATTTTATTCAGTGTTTAATTAGATGAATGACAGGATGTTCTAATTTTCCAATTGTTGTGATAAAATAACAGGACTAAGGAAAATTAAGAAAGAGTGAGTTTATTTAGTTCACAGTTCAAGCTTACGTTTTATCCTAGTAGAAAGTCAATGACCTCAGGACGTTAAAGCAGTTAGTCACGTTGTGTTTACAATTATGAAACATGGGGGTGGGCTCTCCCTTCATCCTTTAAAGAGTTCAGAATTCCACCCAGGGAATGGCAACACTCACCATGGGTAGATCTTCCCACATCTACTAATCTAATCAAGGTAACCTCATACAGCCAGCCTAGGAATCCATCTCCTAGGTGGTTCTAAATGCTACCCAATTGACAATCACACTACCATTACACCTCCACACCTTGTCAAATACATCAGTTTTATGCCATAATCTTCCATCCCTTGTCCCTATCGGCTCATGATTATATTATAATGTAAAGTGCATTCAGACCAATTTTTAAAGGCCTTCCACTCTTTTAAAGAATTCTAACACCTTAGAAGTACAAAGTCTCTTAATTTTGAGCTCCTAGAAAATTAGAACCAAACAAAATGGATTTCATACTGAAATGATAGAAATTAACCCAAATTCTTCTAGTAAGGGTTTTATTTTGAATTCATTCACCTTTTATAAACTTTACAGATATGTTTCTTTTTGATACATGATTTTCCAAGTCTAGTTTTTTTCTATTCAATAATTAACTTTTGATAACATTTGCCAATAATAATGAAATCATTAATATTCAGTTTAAATTTTGTATGATTAGATGAGGATAAGCATGGAAGTTCATTATAGAAGAGCTTGTTACTGGATAAATAAATAATAAATAAATAAATCCATAAGGAATTAAGTAATATAAATTTAGTATGTTTTATTTGCTTCATATATTATAATGAACCTTTAAAGATATTGATATGTGAAACTGGAGAGTTGGAGGTGGAAAACATTGGCTGCTATTCTGGAAGACTCAGAGTAGATCCCCAGACTGTACACAGTAACTCACAGCTTCAAGTTCAGTTCTTGGGAACCAAATACCCTCTTTTGGTCTATGAGGCTACAAGTTGTACACAGATATACTTGTAGGCAAAACACACATATAGATAAAATTAAAATTAAAACTAAACAGTACAATAGAAAGGAATTGTAGTTACATGAGGAAAAGAGAGAGAAACATAAATCTTTACTTCAATTATTTTTCCATTCAGAAAACTAAGAGAGATCTAAGAATTAAAAATAATTATCTTAAGCTGGAGAATAGAGGTTTACACCTTTAAACCCAACACATGGGAGGCTGAATCATGCAGATTTCTGAGTTTGAGGCCAGCCTGGTTTATAGAGTGAGTTCCAAAGACTACAAAGAGAGACCCGGGCTCTAACAAACAGAAACAAAACAAAGGAAACCAAACCATCCATCCAAACAAACAAAATACTAATTATCTTAAAGAAACTCAGGAACAACAAGAAAATATAAAGAATTGTTTGCTCAATCAGGGCAAAAAAATAGTCCAAATCAACAGGTTACTAATGAAATTTATTTTATTTAGTTTCAAAAAAACTTCTAAGAACTAAAACAATATATACATATATTGTTACATGCATATCTCATTGCATGAGATAAAAATGTAATGAAGAACAACAGAAAAAAATGTGGAGCAAATGAAAAACTGAACTCACAAACTGATTATTTGAGAACACTGTGAGAAGAGACAAAAAGAAAGAATTTTAGGGATTCATGAAACTGAGCTTCAGCTGTATCCCTGATGGCCAGAAGGTGCTATGCTGACTGTTCCAGTGGAGGGTGGAACGCGTATCTTAGGTGTGGTAGCCCTGCTGTGTTCACGGAAGAATTCCAACCGACGCCAGATACGACAACCCGACTCAACTCACTAGGGGTTTGGAGCCTATGGAAATGAATCAGAACCAGATACCCGGCTTCCTAGGAAGCCGTGAACTTTGATCTCCGTTCCTGTCCTGGAATCCTTTGTATTAGCGTCTTAGCTTTGATTCTGCCGAATGTCTGTTCTCACCTAATCGCTAATTGCATACCTGTAGTATATATGCTCCCTTTTCACTGAAGTAAAGTTACGCCTCGATGAGAACCCTCTCCTGGTGTCGTCTCTCTTTCTCTGCCCACTTATTTTGCAGGTCCCCAAATTCCCAGTTCGTGGAACCCCACGGAAGTAGGAACGCTGCGGGCCGGCTTCCTACACTTAGGGAGATGTGAACTCTACAAATTATAATAACAACTCACAAGTCATGTTCCCACCATCATAACAGTGGAGAGGCTACTACAGACTTTTATAGGGGCAACCAAATCGTCTTTGCCCTTTTCCACCTTAGGAAATTCATGCCTGATATGATTAAGAGACAGGAAAACATGGATGGAGAGGTCACAGTGCTTGGGAAGAAATTGCTACTATTGTGTCTTTAAACTGATATAGCATTGAATGACTTCTAAGTGCTTCTATTTATAACCTGTAGACTATTGCTACTTTCAGGCTTAGTCAGAAGTAAAACAAAACAAAACAAAACAACAACAACAAAAAAAACCAATCCATTTCTTTATAATGAATGGTGGTGATTACAGAAGAGAATCTAGTATGCTTAAGGTGTTAAAGAATACAAGCTGACTGAATATATAGCCCCAAACAGGACATTTATACCAAGCCGTCTAGAGCTCAAGAACATCAAAGAAAAGGGAGTAGAAAGAATGTGATGCCTGAAATAGAGAGAGAACCATGGGTTTTGGGGGGAAATGACTTGGCAGATGCAATCATGTACTCAGAGCAGTTATTGTTGCCTGTTTCATATCTGCATAAGATGGGACCTGTCAACATCCAATGAAGGATGGGCCAGGGGGTGTGAGGACCTCATCTGCCAGGTTGGGGGAACCATTATATTCACATGTGCTCTTGTTGGCAATCTCACCAGGTTCCATTGGATAACTCCATGTCCATGGTCACTTAGAAATTCCTGGTTGAACTCCATGGGTATAAGACAAAACAAAAGACACAGACATTGGGAAATGGCTTGTGGGCACGTGTGGAGATTACAGGGGTGGCAAGAAGGTAAGAGACAGAGCAGAATTAGCACAACAGAATGCATTATGTACATGTAAGAAATTGTCAACTTTAATTGCAATGAATTTATAATTCCATAGTTCTTTTATGGAGATACAGTGTTTTTTATAATGAAAATTAAAATATTTTACACAAGAGAAAACCCCCTTTTGTATAAATCTACCTAAATAGTAAATTACTTAGAATGATGTCTGTATATAAAACAAACAAAAAATTCCTAAACTGAAAATGTTTCTAAAATATTGTATAAGTCAGCCTTTATAAACAAAATTATCACAGAAAAACAAAATCCTCTAAGACAGAGTTTGAGTGTTGTAGACAAATAATATTTTTGTTATATATTTCAGTTTCTTTAGATGGAGAAAAGTGAGATAGTGCCATGGAGTGGGTTTGTTGCTGGGACCTCTTGTTCCTCAGGATGAGAGTTCTGGTCAGGTAGGCAAAAAATTCGGTGAGTGACAGACAGAGTTGACACAAGGAAGTGTTGAGTCTGAATGTATTTCTTAAAATGGCATGAGGTTTTTATAGTCATTACAGAAAAGAAATGATAAATCTGGCAATTCAACAGTTGAGGTACATCTGAGGCCACCTGAAACACACTGGGTCTAAAGCAGCAGCCATCTCCACTGGACTGGTGCAGCACCCCTGGGCTCGGAACACACTTGGGCCCACATGGGGGAGAGGGGTGCGCCAGCCAGGAGGGTAGAGGCTCAAATCTCAAATCTAGAATGCTGAATGCTGCACACTGTCTCTCACACACACACTTGGCTCAAGGTCCCGCCCATCCTTAGTAAAACACCCACTATGCTAATCTTCTGGGCTAGTAGAGACAAGTCTCTTTCTTGCTAATTCCTAGGAGTGGTTCAGCTGCAGTATGTGACTGAGAATGAGGATTCTACTTGATCTTGCCCTGGGATTAGTCTCCCATTCTGTAAGCTTCAAAGCCCTACCCACAATGCTGAAGGCAATTAGTCTGGATGGGTAACATTCTTTACGAAATTCCAAGCCAGGGTTTGGATAAGATGTTGGAACATTGGTAAACATCAGAGAGCAATGTCCAGTTTTGTGTAGCTATTAATAAATCATATCTTGGTGGGCACCTAACACACAAAATGACATATCTGGGCTACCTTTAAGTTAGAGTATGCCATGACTGACTGAATACCTAGGAGGCATAAACTCCCTTTGAAGTCATAACACCTCTTGTCCATGATCAGGCTTTTAACCCTGATACTGCAGAAGTTACTGGAATAGACAGTGGGTGTGGCAAGATAGTATAATATATATATATATATATATATATATATATATATATATATATATATATAAAATGTGTTAAAGTTTCCTTATAATTTGCTGTCTTTAAACTTCTTGCTTTCTGAACTATAGTGTTCATTTCAATTATAAAAACTATACTCATTGCCCAATTAATTTCTCATCTTTAAAAAGGGTGATATAAATATATTTATTTAGAAATGGAATAGCTTTATAACTTCCCACCTGTGTTTTCTCTTGTTTCATTTACATTTAAAATTCCTCAGACAAAATTGTCAGCTGCAAAGTTATTACTTGATAAATTATGTATGGAAAATAGCTACCTCTATACCAATAAAATATGTCATTGATTAATCATGTAAAATACTATTAAATTTTTATCACTTTTTTTTCTTCTTTATCTAAACATAAAACAGGAACTCTTTAGAACCTTAATATATCTTTTGGGAAAATTGATGAGAGCTGTGTATCTGAGACTACTTGCCAGTCCACCAATCCTCTTTAGATCTATACAAAAACAAATAAATCTAATAACTCCATCCAGAATTTAAGTGGAAAAAAACCATCGTCTTACTTTATAACTATATTTGGTCTCTTCCCTTGGGCTCTTTGATGTTTGAGGAATGTCTTCTGCTTTTGTGAGTACTGCTTGCTTACAGGGACCCTTAAGGCCCTGGACAGATGCTTATGCCTTTGATAGTACTCTATTTTCATGAGGGCCTATCTGGTGCCTACTACCTTCTTGTTTCCCTTGGTGTAATTATGGTACAAGCAGTCTACACCAGTGCTGGCACCGTTTTTAACATGCCCCACACAACCAATTTTCTGTGGTGTTCATATTATTAGACCCATTGCTTTTTGCTCTATGAGCCCCCAACTTTCTGTCATTCAGGTGAAACAGATATTAGCAGCTCCTGACTCCAAAAATGTTGTAAAGAAAGCCTGGAAACAATGCAATCTATGTCCTCATTGGAGCCCTGGGGAGGTCTGCAGTAAATCCGCAGGACTCTTTCCTGCAGCTCTGAAGCTTTGAAGCAGGCCAGTTTACTTTCATGTCTGTAGGGTGTAATTCATTAGACTCCTGCTATAAAATTTTTATTGGAGAAGTTGGATCATAAAGTCTACCAGAAACAGAGGATTCGGTAATAAGTGGTGTAAGTGCTGTAATAGGGAGAATAAAATGCTACAGACAAAATAAAGGTATTTATTCACTGCTGCTGGGAGTGAGACTGATTGTAAAAGATAACAAGATGAATTCCCAGGAACAACAGATTCTCTTTTCTAGTTTTCTATGCTTTGGGAGAGTAACTTGCATGCTGCATTGGAAACAGATTGTTTTCTGTACCATGTTATTCACATAGACCTTTAGATGTAATTTTGCATGTGCACACACATGTATTTAATACACACCCCTGGGCTTAAAGATGATTCTTTCAGTTATTTATTTATATATAATTTGCAAAACTGGGAACTGAACCTTGTGTAGATCAGGCAAATATTCTATTGCTGAACTATATCCTCAGAGCCCTTGTTAATTTTCTATGTAAATATGGAGGAGGTAGAACTCTTCCATTCAAATCTTCATCTCTTATAATTTGACTAGGGATCATATAGCTGAAATAGTAAATAAATAAACAAAATATAACCTACCCACATGGAAAACTGACTGTCAGGTAACCAAGCAAATGTGATCCTCCAACTCAGCTTCTCTCCCTTTTCTTACCTATCTCAGTGAAATACTCTATCATCCCTCTACCCATCCATCCATCCATCCATCCATCCATCCATCCATCCATCCATCCATCCATCCATATCTATCACCTATCTATCTATCTATCTATCTATCTATCTATCTATCTATCTATCTATCTATCTATCATCTATTTCTCTCTCCTTTAACTATTGAATATCATATCTTTCAGAATTGGAAATGAACAAATATGTGAGATATTATATATTAAGAATTTCTATAACATTAAAATTCATTCTGTTCTTAAGTACTTAGAAAACATGCTAGTAACTCTTTCCCCAAGTATTTCAATATGTTTAGCCAATTTACTAGAAGGTTTTCACACTACAAGCAGAAAGCAAAGCTTCCATCTTTTTTTTTTCTTGGTTAGGTTCTTAGATACATTCTTAAAATATGATCCTTACCAGCTCCTCATCTCCTGTCTATACTCACACTCAAACTGCAAATTGTTTCTTCTTGATTTTCACACATCAGAGCTTTTATGCTCAACTCTTTATTTTAATCTTACTGAAAACCTAATAAAATGTGTCAGAGATCTCCAGTACAGGGCAAACTACTGAGAACAGAGCCATTCTTTTTTTTTTTTTTCTTTAATCTTTTTCTTTTTTGAGTTTACTATCTCATTAGTAGAAACAGACAAACAAAGGACAATTCATTTTCAGTTGGCAGGAACTAATACAGAATAGCTAAATAGAAATCCATGGACCAGTTTATAGTACTGGAGTCTGGAAACTCACATCTGATTAGATGGTATTTAAGTAATGATGGGAGTATTTGTGAAGTACTACTCAAGTAGAGTTGACATTAAGAGCTCTGATAGATAGGAAGCTGGTTGGTAAGTTCAGATAAATATAAGGAGGTTCATTTGGACTAAGATACTGAAGCAGAGGTACAGGCTGATAGTCAGTCATAAACTTCTTCATGAGTCAGGTATTGTTTAAATGTAGTCCTCCCTTGTGTCTTTCCCTGAGGCGGGATGTAAAAAATGTTTATTCACCCTACATAGAAGGGACCCAAACAGACCAAAGAACAATTCAATGTAAATGCAGCCTCATGAATCAATATCTTTTTGGGGATTACTTCAAGAAACATGTTAGAATCAGAAGCAGTTAAACCTCTAAAAATCTCCTAGGGAAACTTCTAAGCACTAATGAAGCCAGTGTAGCATCCTTCACTGGTCAACTGTTCTTGCCCTTTGCTACTTTAGGAAAAGAAAGGGTCTTGAGAGGTTTGGTAAAGGCTTGTGAAACTCAGGACTCTTGTAAGTTCCCACCCCCTTCTCCACCAGTAAGAAATATTAATAGGTCTGATCCATGAGTGATGATTTAACCTGTTGTGATTCAACATAGCAATGCATAGTGGGAGTATTCTGCTCCATTACTGTTCTTTTAGGACTCTTGCGTTAGAAGCTCAGTATAGTAGAGGTGGAAGCTACTATGGAACTCTCAAGAGATAGTGAAGTTAGCTGGCTCATTGGGTCAAAGTCTCTGTGAGGAACTAAGGTCATTCAGTAATGCTGAATTGACTGCTGTCAACAAACTGAGTTTATGATTCCCACTATAGTGCCATCTGTGATGAGGCCCCTCAACATAGTTACAATAATACTGGTGCCATCTTGAAGGACATGAGGAGGGAGATTAACTCGGCCTCTTGTTTTTGTAAGGGACACAGACTCAGACAATCTGTTGAAGTAACGTAAAATGGACTAAAATAGCTGCTCTGGCTGAAACAGAACTCAATTACAAAAACCCAAGTAGGAAATTAGAAATAAATGTTACTTTCCAGGGTTGGTGTTGGTAGGAAATTCTCAGACCCTGGGTAGTTTCTGAGAAAAAGATGGCCAGAAAAGTTGAAAAGTGAAAGTTTGAAAGTAAAGCAAGAGTGACTAATTGCAGAAATTCTAGCTGACCTTTTCAAGAAGCAAGTGGCCAGCTTTTCCTAGCTACAGGAAGTAATTCCCTCCTCCCACAAGCCCGTGCAGAACAGTGGCCTTCATCCGACATTCTGTATGTGCATGAGACTATACCTTGCTTAACTTGCTGCTTTCTCACAGCCTACCCTATTCTCCTTAGAGCTACTTTTTTCTGATTCTACTTTTATATCAGATAGATTTCATGCCTCTCTCTCACTTCTTCTCCCCTTCCTTGAGCCACCTTCTCTTTTCTTATAATGCTGTATTTTCATGTTTCATATGCATACACATGCCTATTTACCCACACATACACACACATATTTAAATTTAAATCTCAATGATGCAAATGTAATCATGCATGTGCTACTTGTCTTTTGGATCTAGGTTATTTTACCTAATAAAATGAACTCTGATACATTATTTACTTTCTGTTTTTCTATGTCTTACTGTTCCTGTGGAGAAGTTAACATATATCTAATCACCTCAGACAGAAAACTAGCAATTGACCCAAAGCCCAACTTAGTGTTTTAATGAATTTGTTGAAGTTATTTAGAAAAATGTGTGTGAAGGTTTACTTAGAGTAGCAATTCTGAGTCAAAGACAGCTGCATTGCAAAGACAGCTAAACAGAGGCTGGGAAATTTGAGTGATGTGCATGGAACTCAACAGGTTGAAGGGTATCTTTGGCAATTGAGGGGAGGCTCTGAGTTTCTTCAAAGCAGTTCAGTTGGTCTCTCCTAGGCAGCTTAGCTCCTTTCTGTGTCTTGACTTGTTTGAGAGTGACTTCAGTAGTAGTTATAAGTTATATTTGCTTGGGAAGGAAAGAACCCAGTGTATCTGGTCAGTTTCAGGGCCTTCCTGAATCCTTGAGTTATTTATTTCCTGTTGTTGATGAGTTTCTCTAAAGGACTGAATGCTTCACCTTCTACTCACAACAACCTAATGTTTCACCTCCCTAAACTTATTCCTTATTATTATTATTATTATTATTATTATTATTATTAATTTATTTATTTATTTAGTCTGTCCGAGTTTCCCTTCAAGACACAAGATTTTGATCTCAGAGAAAATTCCTGCATAATGAATTGTCTCAATCTCATCCTTTTGATATAGAATATAATTCTGCTATATACAATATATTTTGGGATGTTCTTTCAAAATTTCTTCAGTGCTAGATTGTTCTCCACTGCACATTCCTCTTCCTCTGATGAACTCACTGGGCCTGACTTAATCTTCTCAGCCATACACAGGACCAAAAGAGAAGTTTGGCTCTGTTCTTCTCTACTGCACCTGCTGGATTCCTGGGTCCTAAAAGACCCTGAACTGGCACTGCGGCTGAGGCTATAGATGTTCACTCTCTGCCATACCTAGCAGACCAAACCATCTCTATCTCTAGCACACCCTTCTCTATGTTGGGGAATAATTATCCTTTCCTTGGCAGACTTGATCATCTTTGCATGTATATTTCTGCCTTAAATATCTTTTGTGAATTACCCATTTTGGCTTTGAAGCTTCCGGGAATCCTCTTAACACAGAATTTTACTTTCTATTATAACTTATTACTTCTATTAGACTTAGAAATTCCAGCTCCACACGGATTTTGCCACATTTGTCACCAAGCAATCCAGACAGGCCTCTTCTGGTTCTCCTTTCTCTTGTCTCTCTTGGACAGCTCTCTTACTTTACATAAACTTTTACATGTTTGTCTAAGTCACACAGATTGACCAAGACTACTTTATAAAAATCTTGCCCCACCAAAGTACACACAGAAAAGCCACTAAAGCTCTATGCCAGCCTTGAGGTCCTTGCTCAAAAGGTGTTTTTCTTTAACTCCACTGTGATAGGCCTATCTTCCCCAGTGAACTAAAACTCAAGCACAGTTTTTTTAAATTCCTAGTCCCTTCTATAGCACCTATCCTTCCCCTATGGTCCTCCAACCATGATATAACATAATGGCTTTGATGAATTCGCCCATCATGGACTGATTTCCCTCATATCGTCACAGATTATGCAGCCTTTGTTTTAAGGAAGGACAGGTAGTTACTATTCACTCTTTCTGCCTCCACAGCAGTCAACCTGTTCCTATTCATTCCCATGCCCTAAAGTGTCATAAGCCAGGCAATGGCAGGCACTTTCATTGTTGATTCACAACTCTTCCCCAGTTCCAGCATTGCGAGTGTTGAATATGTCTTCATGACCCAGTTTCCTATACTTGGCCAATGCTAAGGCCTATCTGCATGTTGGATTGCCCCTCTTTTCTACCAAAGGTCAGACTTAAAGAGTTTCTTATAGTACATTTATCATTTTTATCTCATCCTCTAACTTATGTGCCAAATCCAAGCCTAACTTGGAGGAGCTTAGCTACATCTCCCTTTCTTGTTATAACTCCCCTTTACACACACAAAAAAGCTCCTGTTTAGTTACTATCTCAGTATTATGCACTTCTTATTACATACCACAAAGCCCTGGCAACACTGCCACTGCTTGCCAACCATCTTGACTTTCTGTGGTAATTTCAAAGAATAAAATTTCCCGCCAAAATTTAACAGTTTTCAAAAGATTCTATATTCATGTGGTGAACCCCACTCATCAATTAGGCATGACACCCTATACCTCATAGATGAAAGCTGCTATCAGGAACAGAATAGTCCTCGGTTCTTGTATCTCACTACCCATAGCAAAAGCTGCACAACTGCTACAAAAACACGAAGTCACATTAGCACACACCTCAATTACAAGCCCTTCTACCTGTTACCAGGGCCATGTACTCATGCCTAAAAAACACATTTTTTGGTTCTACTGGGTCCCTGTTCAGGTGCCAATTATGTTTCATGATAGACATTTCCTAGGTAGACAAAACACACACACACATGCTTTTTACCCCATCACAGACCAAAATGTAGATTTCTCCCAATGTCCAACTTGGTGAAGCCATGAATTTTATTGGGGTTACTTGCAGAAATATCAGTGAAGGATTGCTTACAGTCACAGAAATGATGCAAAGACAACTTCATTGTCAAAGCCCATCCCAGCATGACTGACAGCTCACAAAAGCTGGAAACCTGGTTCACACCACACAGCCTGCACAGGCAGATCATCAGGTTGGCTCAATTATTCCAGGTGACTTTATGTGTCTCAGAGTCTTTTTGAGGCATTTTTGTCTAAAAGTGACTCTGAGTCTTTACTGTTTACTCTTGATGAGTGAGCAGCCTAATGAATCTGCTCAGTTTTAGGGACTTCCTGAAGCTATTTTGAATTGTTCATTTCTATCTACCAGAGTTTTGCTGCAGGGTAGAATGTTGGAAATATTCAACTGTTAAGCACACAGGGGCAAGTAACTTTACCAAACATATATTCCATTCATCAAAATATTTGGTAAGCAACAACTCTGCCTTTCTTTTGGTAAAAAGAAGTCTCAAGACTAAGATTGGATAGCTGAATGATGAGGATGAATAACATGCCTGCTAGGGTTAGCTTCCAAAAATCTCTCACAGAACTTCAAGCTTTTCTTCTTCTCTCTTATGCTTTCTTGTTTAGACAATCAATCTAAGTGCTTATAAGTTAGATTCTCTTAACTAACTTCTCTCCTTCTTGATATTTGGAATATATAATTTTTTATATTCATTATAATACTTAGAATTGGATATTAATTTATTTAAATATTTAGTAAGACATTAATTTATTTGAAATTTTATAGGCTAAGAAAATATTAGAAGCTCTGGGGGACACGAGGGCTAGAGAGACTATATCTCAACACAGTAAAGGCTATGTATAAAAACATACAGCTAAATTTTTCATGCTGAATACAAGAAAATTTAAAGCATGCTAATATTAGGGTTCAAGAGTTTGGTAATGTTCTATAAGAACCAAGTTCAAGCCAGCAAAAGTGTGTTTATTCATAAACTGATGTATCAGGGAGACTGCTGGGTTCAAGATTCAAACCATTTGTGTGTGTGTGTATGTGTGTGTGTGTGCATTGGAAAAGGGTGGTCAGAACAGAGAAACCTTTTAAAGAAATACACACACACACATACACACACACACACACACACACACACACACACACACATACACACACACATAAATTAAGTTTTGTAGGGGCAAGGATAGGGACAACCAATCAGGTACATGAATGTTGTATGTTTCCAATTGTTTTTGACACCTGCCATCTTGAATGGGTTACTACCTGTCAAGTACCTCAGATGACTTTTCCTAATAATTTTACCTGGATAGAGACTAGTCAGTCAGAGCCTCATTAGCAGTAGCTGGGTTTCAGTCCTAACTGGGTGCTAACTAGCAAAGCATAGGATGAGATATTGTGGTCTAAGTTCATACAAAGAACATGAGACCAAAAGCTGTTTGAGGGAATTTATCTGTATCTTAGAATTCAGCCTAGTACACAATGAAGTCTATATATATGATGGGGTCTCTGAAGCTAAAATGGACTCAACACTAACTTAGACCAGGATGGAAGCAAAGGTGTCCACTTTATCAACTCCTATTCAAAATAATGTTTGAAGTATTCACCAGAGTAATAAGAGATGCAAAGGAAATCAAAGGGATATCAATAGGACAGAAGTAAAATTAGTCTTTCCTGTAGATGATATTATCCTACACATAAAATATCTTAAAGGTTTCTCTAGGAAACTTCTAGAACTTAAAGCCATTTCCATCGAAGTGGTAGAATAAAAAATTACCGTATCAGAAGAAATGCAGGTACAAAAAGTGGAGCAGAGACTGAAGGAAAGACCATCCAGAGATTGTTCTACCTTGGGATCCATCCCATATGTAGACACCAAACTCCAACACTATTGCTGATGCTAAGAAGTGCTTGCAGACAGGAGCCTGGTATAGCTGTTCTTTAAGGTGCTCTTCCAGTACCTGAGCCCAGGGACTCAGTCCAATGGAAGAGCTAAGGGAAGGACTGAAGGAACTGAAGGGGATGGCAACACCAAAGGAAGAACAACAATATCAACAAACCAGAAAACTTAGAGCTTCCAGGGACTAAACCACCACCAAAAGAATATACATGGATGGGTCCATGGCTCCAGCTACAAATGTATTGGAAGATTGGCCTAGCATCAATGGGAGGGGAGGCTCTTTGTCCTGTGGAGGCTTGATGCCCCAGTATAGGGGGATGCTAGAGGAGCGAGGCAGGAGTGGGTAGGTGGGTGAGGAGCACCCTCATAGAAGCAAAGAGGAGTGTGGATGAAATGGGATTTGTGGATTGGAGACCTGGAAAGGGGACAACACTTGAAATGTAAATAAAATAAAATAACTAAAAAATAGTTACCCACAAAAGTCAGTGAGAAACTCTGTATTAGTAAACTAAATGGAAAAAAAAATTGAGCAAGACACCTGATATCAATGTCTGTCCCTCTCCATATTCATAGGTATGAATACTTACAAAACACATATGAACACACACAAAAATGAACCCATATGTTAAAACTTCTTTGAAGATAGAATGGACATTATCAAGACATCAAATGACAAATAGTGGTGTGGATCTGAAAAATGGAGAATGCTTATTCATTGTTGATAGCAATGTAAATTGGCAATGCCAGTACAGAAATCATTGTGATGATTTCTCAAAAGCAAAGAATAGCTCCATTATCTGACCAGCTTTGGACACATGCACAAAGGACTCTGCCTCCCACCACAGAGATACATGCTCATCAATGCTTTTGCCTGCTATTTTCTCAATAGCAATCAAATAGAATGAGCCTAGATGCTCATAACTGATGGGTAGATAACAACAGTGTGGTACATATATATTCAACCTGTAAAGGAAAATAAATTTATTAAACTAGTAGGAAAATTGATGGACCATGAAGTAGTGTTTAAGTGAGGCAACACAAGGTTAGAGCTGCTACTTTTTACAAATGTATATGTAAGTGTCAATGAATGGGTATAAAACCTGGAATCTAGGCAAGGAAAAGAGGCTTTAAGGCATGGGGGGAATAATAAAATATGCATGTAAAAAGAAAACTGATGGGGAAGGTTGAATAACAAGAAGGTTGAATTTAAGGGAGAAAGGAGGCAAGAAAATGGGGAAGAGGTAGAAGAGTATCAATTGAACAGAGGATGAATGAAAAAGCCAGAAGAAAGGTTGTTAATGGGTGACATAATCATAAAATAAAATAAAATATTGGAAGAGTTTGAACATATATGACCTACATGTATAGACAAAGCTGCTCATAAAACTGCAGATTACTAAGCAGAAATGCAGCACCAGGTGATAGCTCTCTCCTACTAGTGAATATTTAAGAAAGTCTTTGAGGTCTCCAAACATAGAAGCATTTGCCATAACTATTGGTTGCCCACTAGAACTAGATGGTCAGATCTGCACACATTGATTAGGACACAATAAGAAAATGCTAGAAGTCATCTCTCTAATGCCCAGCTCATAAAGTGAAGATGCTACTGAGGCTACTGGGGAAAAACTGATATCAAGAGTCTTAATCATTTGTGGGTTCTGTGTTCTCTACCGACAAGCTAGCCAAGAAATGTCCATGTGATGCAATCATGGCAAATCAATAAATGCCAGATGACCTGTGATTAGATTTGAGGTCTATTCTACATGAGCAGATCCATGCACAAAATGCAGTGCTCAGGCATAAATGGAGTTTCCGTATCAGCTCTTTTCAAAGCTCAGTCACAGAAGGCATGGTGCAAAGAATGTAGGATCTGGAGAAAGGAGCCAAGTGAGGGAGGCACCTTTAGAGATCTGTGCTGGATTTGGCTGCCAACATTCTGTCATGATGGGAGAGGTGAATGGGTGAGGCCCCTCCACTGGAATTGACAGCCATGTAATGATATATAGTGGAGCTCGTGAAGCCCTATTCCTCTTTGCATATCTGTAAGTAGATAAAAGTCTCTGGCAGAAAATGTGGGGAAGATACATTTTCTTCAGTAGTGTAACCACAGCTAAGGAGATCTTGGTCCTGTAAGAATTCCCAGGACCTATAAGCCTTTGAAACTCACTGATCATCAAAACCAAAGGGTGAGCAGTTCAGAGGTTTAGTCCAGGAACTCATGACAGGAACCATGGCAGCATGCAGGCAGATGTGATGCTGGAGTGGTAGCTGAGAATTTTACATCTGGATCTTCAGGCATCAGGGCCTGGCTTCAGCTTCTGAAACCCTGTAGCCACCCCCAGTGACACACTTCCTCCAGCCATGTCACACCTACTTCAACAAGGCCATGCCTTCAATAATGTCACTCCTTATAGTCTATGGGTGCCATTTCCATTCAAACCATCATATGCCAATAAAAAGTCCCCATACCACAGATTTATAAGTTATAGCAAGGGTGTTAGTATAGAAGAAGACTAACATACATCAAGTTACTTGAGTGCAGACAGAAACTGGTGAGGGAATGAGTACCAGGTTTGGGGTGAATGACACAGCATTGGTAGAGCTGTCATCCATGACAAAGAACATATCAAATACCTTTAAGACTCTATTTCTAAGGTGCAAGCTTCAAAGACAAATACTTTTGTTAATAATAAAGTATATTACACAGAAAAGATGAACTCTTTTAGAAATTAGCTGCATCGTTGGATAACTTAAAATGTAGACTCCATACATTTTAAGATTCAGCAATGTAAAAATACGGACTCTGCTGTATCACAGTGATCTCATTTAGAGACACCATTAATCACAAAGGTCTACTAAGATTAAGCCCTTTGGCAACAGTGAAGATAGAAAAGTCTCCTTTCTGTTTAAAGCCTATGCCTCTGCTATAGCTGCCATTAAGTTGAGATATGATAGACAGATATGAAAGAGAGAAGGAGGAAAGGGAGGAGAAAGAGGAGGAAAAAACGAGAAGAGGGAGGAGAGGGTAGATGGGGAAGAGGAAGAGGTGGTGTCAGATGGGACCAAGAAAACAATGGCATGAAGCTGATAGAAAGATGTCTTAGTCAGGGTTTCTATTCCTGCACTAACATAATGACCATGAAAGCAAGTTGGGGAGGAAAGGGTTTATTCAGCTTACTTCCACATGGCTGATCACCAGAGGAAGACTAGAACTCAAGCAGGTCAGGAAGCAGGAGCTGATGCAGAGGCCATGGAGAAAGATGTTCCTTGCTGGCTTGTTTCTCCTGGCTTGCTCAGCCTGCTCTCTTATAGAACCCAAGACCTCCAGCCCAGGGATGGTACCACTCACAAGGGGCCCTACCCACTTGATCACTAATTGAGAAAATGCCCCACAGCTGGACCTCATGGGGGCATTTCCCGAACTGAAGCTCCCTTCTGTGATAACTCCAGCCTGTGTCAAGTTGACACACAAAACCAGCCAGTACAAAGATTAGCATCTTAGGCACAATCAGCGGCAATAGGCGATAACAGAGACATCTATAACATATACTTAAGAAGTTTTTGAAATAAGTATGTTAGCAAAGAAGCCATGAATCCAGATTTTTAGAAAACAAAATAAAACCAACCAAAAAGTGCTAGAGGGTAAAGAAAAATGTCCTTAGGTCATTGGCACAGCTCTTGCTTATTACAGTCAAGTTCTGGCCTCTGCCCACAACACCTGGTGAGCAGGTGAGACGCAAGTCACGACATAATGTAATCAAGAAGAGACATTTCCCATGGCTAGGTGTCTTCAGATTTTCTGACAGAAATTCACAATCCTTATTATGTATTGATAACCTTGTGGTTTCCAGATCCCCACACCTAGGAAGAATGTTCTCTGTGGTCTTCCAGCTGCTGCTCCAGCTGGCTGTGTATCTGTCTGGATGTGAGAGGGTGACTTGTGCTGAGACTAACAGCACAGAGGGAACTACCCATGGTCCTGGTGGAGCTCATGATTCAGATTTTCTACACTGCAATGGGCAAAGTGGTCGGAGAGGACTTTGCAATATCGTCTTTAGGGAAAGGGTAAATGCATTTTGTAAGAAGGACATGACTTGCAACTAGATGGGACAATTATGATGGAGAATGTGTGGCTATTTACCAAACATTTCTTTTGTCTTAAAATCTAGCTGGACCACATTTTACAATCATCTTTCAGTGGAGTCTGCCTTTGGCACTAGGTTCTGACTAAGGTGGTGGTATAGACATCATTCTAAAACTCGTTAAAAAAAAAAAAAAAGCCTTGTGACTTACTCTCCCCTTGCTTCAGGCTTAAGGGTTGGTGCCTAGTATGGGGACAAAAGCCATAAAAACTTATCTATTAAAGAACATTGACTTAAAATTCATTTAAAAATTGTACTTCACTAGTAAGGTTTTTGCATCTGAGATATTTATGTTTAACTACTTTATTCATACAGAATCCAGAGTGTAAGATGATCTGAAATTTACATCCGTTTCTGGTTTTTCCATGTATGAATTTTCTTACTGATAAACTGCAGATTTTGGCCTATAACCAAAATCCCTTTGGAATCTATCCAATTGACAACAGGACAAGTTTGTTAGGATACTCTCACTAACACACCCCACCCAAGGACAATAAAACCAGCTAAAGAGCAACAAAACCAAACAAAAGCTTTTGGTTTTGTTTTATAAGCTTTCGACCTCACAGGTTGCAGTATTCACTAATTTACTGAATTTTACTACTTTGTGGTTTATATTTCTTTTGCTTATTCATGAAGATATCAAGAGAAATACTCTCTATGGCTGTTAAATCTGGCCAAGAGCTTTATTCCTTTACAAGTATTTGGTACCTCTGAAGTCTCTAAACCTAAGTACTTTTCACTGTTCAAAGGTTCCGATGAACACTGCTTTGGAACTGGATGAGGAACTAAGACATCCATTGCCTCTCCTTGTATTGACTGCACTTTCTGAGAAGACAGACAATGCATCTTTATTTTTAACCAGCTTGTGACAGTAATTCTTAGGATTTAGCTCTGTTGTTTTACAGTAGTTCTCTGATTTGGGATACTCATATTTAACGCCAAGCAATATTGATTCAAAATGACAGCTTCTTCAGCTAAAAAGTCAGCAATTTTTTTTTTGTAGAGTACCATATAATGATTTTTAGATTTTTCTTAGACCCTAGAAAAATTTTGACTAGTATTCTAGTCTTCAGTGTTCTCCTCTTGTGGCTTTTGTTGTTGTTAATTAAACAATTCATTTATGGCAAGATCTTGCTATATAGCTCAGGCTGACTTCGAACTCATCATTTTGCCTCAGTGTCCTGGATTCTGTAATGACAGGTGGTGTGCTAACAGAAATGGTGAATATTCTTATTAAACTATTTTAATATTATAATAATAATATTTTAAAATACAAAATATTTTTAGCTATAAGAGCTTGACCTTTAACACATAATTTTCTGCAAAGATCTTGCTGTTTAACACATGTGCATTCTCTCTGGTACTCCAAGAACTTTTACCCTTAAGAGTGATAAAACAAAAAAAGCACAAAAAATGAAAACAAAAACAAATACAAAAAAAAAAACCCAAAAACAAAAACTAAAACCCTAAAAACCTATAAAAACAGTTTTTTAAATAATTTCATAGAGTATCACATACCCTAACAACCTCATGAAAATTCACAAAGTACATCAATATAGTATGTTTAATATTTGAAGATTAAGGATGCCTGTCCAATTAGTTCTATTTTTAAAAATTCCTCCAGAATATAGAATCTCTTTCTCCAGATGTATTAGTATATTAAATATTGGGATGCTTTATACAGTGACTCTGGAAGCTTAGATTCTTGGCTGTGGATGACTATTGCAAAGTTCAGGAGTTTATAGTTTCTCTAATGCATTTTTCTTCATCCAGTTTCCTAATATAAATTAATCTCAAGTTTATTCTGGAGCCCAGTGTTTCCCTGTGCTCTTTAGTTCCTGAGAGCCTTATGTTCTCTTCTATAGGAATGATGATGGACTTAGGCCATTTCCCTGGTGTTCTGTATAAATCCTTTCTTTTGAAGGGGGTGTCATTTAGTGAGGGCATTCCAGTTTTCCTATAATAACCTTTTATTCATTCATCCTAGATCTTGATTCCACTTGCCTGTGCTGTATTTTTAGCTTTTGATCTCCATTTCTTTATTCAGGAAGAAATGGAGCTCAGAAAAATTCTGTAGCCCAACCAAAAACATACATACATACATATTTTTGTCAAACTAGAACTTATCAATATATTGATAAGTCAGGCTATCACCTTATCACTCAAAATCACTCCCTGACTACAGAGTCATAATTTTTGAATGTGTTGAAGTCTTCACTTTTTCTAAAGTGTGTGTCTACAAGATGAAATGTAAAATACAAATCATTCTTATGGTGTGGCTGGGGCAGCTGCTGCTCTGGGTACTTTCAAGTTGAAAGTGATATACTTCTCACAAGAGCTCCAGGGGTAGTTGCTACCATCATTTGTAGTATAATATAAAAAAATAAAATCACAAGACAGTGAGGATAAACAAAGGTTTGGGGAAAAAACACACAATCAGGAAATGGCCATAGCTCAATGCAAGCTGTCCCTCTGTCTCTCACACTATTTTGTCCTGTTCTTCTGATTGAAACTATTTGCATAGACTTAATTTTTCAATATGATGAAGTTTTCTAGGTAGGAACACTAATTTTTAGGAAATGTTTCAAAAACATTCAAGAGAGAGAGAGAGAGAGAGAGAGAGACAGAGAGGCACAGAGACAGACAGAGAGACAGAAACAGAGAGAAACAACATCTCCACATTGAGAATTTAGTGCCTAGAATCCTGCTTGAATCTACAGGGATAAAATTTATGTCTGTGCCTTCAGTGTGGGGAGTATAGACTGCAGGAATTATTTCAGGTAACTTAGAGAAATCAGTCTTGGTTTGAACCTCAAAAGCAAGCAGATTAGTGTACCTATCACGACCAACACTCACCACTGCAGTTTATTGATTTTGTGGTCTGTCTTCATCAGCAAGCACAGGGAAAAAAATAAAAGAAAATATATCAGTGTAACATTCTCTCACCCGACACAAGGTCATTTATTCATCTGTGGGTCTTGGTCCTTCTGCCATGTTGCTTCTGCATCCGTGTCAGAAGTAGGTGAGGTGGCTTCCTGGTGCTGTGCTACATAATAATTTTCTCTTTTATCCCAAGTCTAATAACTGGAAATGATCTTTGGCAGCCACAGAATATTGTCAGGATTCTCTTTTATCTTTGCTAACATCTTTCTAATTCCTCTTCAGCTGTGTATTTGTGTTGCTTTGCTAGTATTGTATTTCTGGTAATTCATTTAGGTTGCTGAAAACATTTGTGAGAATTAAGGAACTGATATAGAACCTCAAGTGATAATATTCAAAAAATACTTGTGTTTACATGGGTATACCTGATTTTATAAAGATATTTTTAATTCTACTTTAATTCAGATCAGAAATTACCCAGAGTTTTGGCCTGATTTTTTTTTTTTGTTGTTTTTTTTTTGAGACAGGGTTTCTCTGTATAGCCCTGGCTGTCCTGGAACACACTCTGTAGACCAGGCTGGCCTTGAACTCAGAAATCTGCCTGCCTCTTCCTCCCAAGTGCTGGGATTAAAGGCATGTGCCACCCACTGCCTGGAATGATTATTCTTTTTGTACATTATTATTAAACATGTCATTAACAATATTATTTTCTTTGTCAGTGAATCACAAATCTAAGATTCATTGGCCTCCATGGTCAAGAATCAAGTTACTAAACTCTATCTATGGACTTTTAATTTAGAAGCCATGTTCTTTTGCCACAACCCATGCATTGCAGACAGGCAACTTTTAACTTTATTCTGATTATAAATGAACAGATTCATTGGAAGCAATACTGTGAGATCCTTATAGAAATATGAAAGAACAACAGTCAGTGTAGTTTAAGTCTTCTACTTAGAAATGTTTAAATTTATCTGTGTGGCGGAGATATGGTCTTAGAAAACCTGCATAGGAGATGGGAATTTGCAAACAGAAAGTTGCATTTACAGAGCAGGCCAAACTCTTTAACCAAATGCCTTTTAAAACTTGTGTCATGGACCTATGAACTAGAGAATGACCTTGTATAAATATGTGCTTCTAAATTTCATTTACATCTTAACCAGGTAAAAGCTAGAAACTAATTCTTACTTTCATATAATGTTACTTACTCTGTGACATATTTTTTGTTCTGCCCATGTGATATATTAATAAAAAGACATTTTCATTTATTTTTATAGTGTATACTGTATCCCTATGTAGAAAATACTATAATCAAATTTAGTATAATAAAATAGTATCACCAAAGTATCTATATTAATACCCTGGTATTTATGCCCTAGTACCTAAAGAACTGAGAGAGTAATGAAAGATATTTAAGGCAGAGATCCATGTCAAGTCTTAGAGAATTGAGAGACAATATGGCTACATTGTATATAGTAAGAAGTTAGGAAAGGAAGAGAAATGGATCTCCATAGCTATGTTAATTGTTAATGTTCAAATATTAAAATGTTATGGAACCAACAATGCCAGCACATCTAAGAAATTTGTTAAGGAAGAAACAAAAATAACTGTTTTAAGAGTCTAAAAATTGTAGTGTAATTGAAAATGCAAATGGATTGTTACTTGAATTTTTAATGTAATGTTTTAGTATGCAGAAACAAAGGCCTGGAAGCCAAATCCTTAAATTATATTAAAGACAAAGTCTTCATAGACCTGGCTATGGATTTTACAAAACTTTTATTTATGGGAATATTTCAAAGTTTAAAAATTGTGAGTGATCTGCTTCTGTTTTCAAGCTATGAAGATCATGTTGTCAGTGGTATAAGATACCATCGGAGTCTGTGGGAATAAGGGTAGGTGATAGTCTGTCATAGAACAGTGTTCAGGAGTTTTGAGGTGAAGTAGAAAAGGAAGGCATTATAGAAACCAGGAGGACATCCGTGGGCCTAACTTTGCATTCTTCCCCTGCACAAGAGTTTGCTCAAATCCATCCAGATTGGATGGGTCTTTGGTGTCCACTTGTCCCTGATAGTGCGTTTACTTCCCTTCCAGCATACCACCATATTCAGACAAACCACCTATGTCCTCCACCTGTGGAAAAGAGGAGTCATCTCCTTCTTAGAACACAACATTTCCTTCCTACAGGCCCTGGATGTTACCTCCATTCCAAACTCTTGCTCCCTCATGGGCTGGTGTGGCACCCAGAGTGTTTCCCGACTGTGTATTGTTAGGAAGCTACTGCTAAGAGTGCCTGTCCTGTGTGTTAGGTATTATGAGTTCAGTCATTTCATAAAACTCTGTGTAGAAATCCCCTCTCCACCCAGAGAATGACTAGTAGGGTACCAAGTAACCTATATGCTATAAGCATGAAGTGAAAAGAGAATTTAAATCCACGCTGTCAAATAGGATAGTCTCTGACGACATGTGGCTCCTGTTCATCAAAATGAGATTGTCAAAGCTTTAAGTGGTATAGGGACCAAATGCCAACTAGATTTTGAAGACCCAAGATAAACACAAAAATATAAATATCTCAATATTTTAATTGTTTGTCTGCTGATTTATCTTGGATGTATTATATATTTGTCATGGGAGAATACAGAAAATAATGTTGTTTGATATTTATAAATATATAGTATAAACATATATATAATAAAGTGTTTTCCTCTACAGAACAAAAGCTTTCATTAGATGGTTGAAGTTGAGATTTGTAGAGACTCACAGACATTTTCTTGTAATTTTTAAGTAAAGATTGACAGAATTAATTCTTTATTATACATGCCTTCGTAGAATATATTCTCACATCGACCACCATTAAACGTCTCATTTGTTGAGGAAACCCGAGGTCTCCATCTGACATTTTTGGCAATGTATCCACTGGGCTAGAGAAGAGTTACAGAGAGAGACAGAAAGAACAGAACTAATCAGAGAATAAATACAAAGGTGTTGCTGGGAGGAAGAAAGGCGATCTTAGCAAAGAAGGTGCTACCTCACTCTGGATGGCGATCATCAGAGCAGGGCAGTGAGCAGCACGGAATCCACTTTCGGATAATGACTAGGAAGATCGTTTCTCATTTGGCCAAATACAATTACATATTTTATTAAACACGTTTTACTATTAACAGGAGTAGAAAACACACATTCCTCTTTGACGGAAGAGAAGAGAGCCGTGATTAGTTACACATTACTTTTATGACTAATATATTTAAGCACAACGGTTTCAGCCATTGTGCTGCTATGCAAACATACTTTTAGTAATAGGTTAAAATAACCTCATGGGTAATTTTTTTTTATTGTCTTTATTGTACAGAAGGAAAAAAAAAAGACTGTGGTCAGGGAAGTTCCACAAATTATCTAAGGCCACATGGCTACTGAGAGGCAAACCTGGGATGAGGGAGCCGATTTCAAAAAGCCATTCTCGGATTTATGCTGGATGTTTGGCATCCAGGGATTGTGTATGCCATCATGAAGACAAGGGAAGGAGTTATCAACCGGCACTTAAAGGCCAGCTTGCGGACAAACAGCATCACACCCGTGACTGTTACCAGCAGCAGGGTTTATTCTGAAGAAGAGATGGTCATCGTTTTTTATGCTTGGATGAGACAATGGCTCTTTTAACAATTTCGTTTTAGTCAATGCAGAGTTTTCTCTCTGCTTATCTAGGGTATCTCACTTACAAAGAAAATTACTGATGTGATCAAAAGCTCTTTAGGCTTCTCAGACACAACACATTTTTATATATTTTGCACATTTTGAAGTGTATGTATAGTTTTCTGCCAGGATTGCATTTCTAAAGTTGGATTTGGAAAAAAAATCAATATGAATAGACTACTAGATTAGACAGTCAGTTGGCCCATGTTATTTTTGAGTCCCTCCACCTATCTCAAGCAAAAAGCATTTTCTGTCACCATCAGAAATAGAAGGCTTTAATATTGTTTCTATATAAATACACTTGTTTCCTGTAATTTAAAAGAGATCAATCAATAAGTCTAGAATATAGGTTATTTTGTATTACATTAAAGCACTAATACATAAAAAGCATAACAAGACTAAATGTAAGTAGGATTTGTTAAAATTTAGGCATAAAAAACCTATTAGATCTCTGTGTAGGAGGAGCGGTTTGTGGGGTGTGTGTGTGTGTGTGTGTGTGTGTGTGTGTGTGTGTGTAAAACCAGTAGTGCTGTTCTTCATGTTTTTTAAAATTGTGTTTTGGTCATTGTTAAGTAGAATCTAAATTTTATTTTAGATGGATTTTCATAATATAACTTTTAGGATTTAGTATTTGAAGCAATTTAATTTTATTTTTGCCATTAACAAAATGAAGTAGTTGACAGGTATATTTGTAAGTCCCATAAGGCCCCAAAAGTCTGGAAGGGCATGAAGAGACCATGCCAGTGTGCTAAAGGACGTAAAAAGTCTAATATTTAAATAAATGTATGTCACTTAAAACTGATGATGTAATTTAAAATTCTAAAGAATTACACTATTAAATTGTGAGACAACATCCTGAACTGGGAAGAAATCTCAAAAAAGGAAAAGATATTAAAGTTGAGATTTCCCAGTTATGACATTGCAGTGTCTCATAGTCTAGATTTCTTCAAACTTTTAGATAAAAATCTTGTTAATAATTAAATACAGTTGCTCATTTTATTATAAAACATAGCAAGAAAAATACGTATAATGATTTGAATAACCAGGAAAAAAGAGAATAGTTAAGTTGGGATGACAGTTTGATTTCAGATATTGGTAGGTAGGTAACTGAAATGGAGACATTATTAAAATGCAAAAAAAGCAGAAATTTCATGTCTGCTAAATTTGGTGATGTTCTTGAGTTATATCGATATTAGATATGAAAATATCCTCACTTCATAACTATCATTGTAATCCCCTGTGAAAGAAAGAAGATTTTTTTCTTTGGGTCAAGAAAATAATAATTAGAGCTGGGCATAGCACTGCCCGCTTTCGATCCCAGTGCTGCAGAGGGGAGGACAGGAGGATGGCACACTTGGAGGCAGGCTGGGCTCGATACATAATAGAACTGGGAAGGAAACGATGAATAAATAGTGATTTCTTTTCCACCATTTTAATAGAATGTATAACGCTTTTATGTAAGTAAAAAGGGTGAGACTTTAAGCCCTACAGCTAAAAACAAAACTGGAAAATTATTGTGATTTATACCAATAAGGAAGAAAAAGAATCTCACATTTTCTGATAAAGGTCAAGAACCTTTAGAAAGGAGTGCTAAGGAAAACCTGAAAATAACCAAAAACCATAGTGAAATATAGATGATAAGTTGATTTTCAATGTATAAAGAGAAAGCAATTCTTTTTTAGAAAAGCCAAATTGGATTTGTTTGACTAAATCTCTCTCTCTCTCTCTCTCTCTCTCTCTCTCTCTCTCTCTCTCTCTCTCTCTCACACACACACACACACACACACACACACACACACACAAACACACACACACCAAAATAAAAAACTACATGTTTGTTATTGAATTAAAGCGAGAATAAATGATGCTATTATTTACAGCCTCTAGAAAAATTGCTCAAGAGGAGGGAGATTTGTGGGTAATGTTCCCAAAGTCACCTTGGTTGCCTATTCTAGTAAATTTACCTTCATGTATCACTGAAAAAATAAATTAAGCTTTTCCAGTTCATCATTGACAAAGAGGATAAAATTCCAGTTAACTTGGCTTACATAAACTTCAAATACTAAAGGAACCTGTAACCCAAAACAAAATAACACATCTTGCCTTAAAATGAATTTGTGAGCTTTATGTCTATGAAATTGAATTTAAGGTAGAGACTTGGTGATGTTCAAATAGGTAAGTTTTCAGGATAATGTCAAATGTTTTTAAACACAGTAAGACTTTACCACAGTAGATGCAGTGGTGTATATAAAACATCATGCTTTAAATAGATGGACGTATTTCTTACAGAGAAGACACAATGCCTATGGAGACCTGCAAATACATCTAGGTGTTTACATTTCTAGTCAATAAAGTCTTTTTCTCCCTATTTAGAATAGTGAACAAAATATGTATAAATGCTCAGTCACTGCCAAGGTAGGAAAACCTAGACTGATAATGTAGCAAGACCAGGGGCCTACTCAAGATGGTCCTCCTTTTCCGGGATACTTCAGTTCAGAGTTACCTTCTCCCTTTTTCACTGGGGCTCTCCAGAGACCATATTGTAGTTTTCTGAGGATGACATGCCCTTGTGATGACATGGGATACTCAGTGAAAATGGAGCCCCCCCTTACACGGGGAAGCTGGATCAACAGATAAAAGGTTCTTAGAAACATTAGCCCTTCATTCAGACACTGGGTTACACCTGAATTTATTTTTAGACACTTTAGTCTTTATCTTCTCCTCAAATTTTAAATTGGTAATTTGCATACAGTCAGCATTAGTGAAGTGGTGACCCGAAATCTGGGTTAACAGCGGAAGTGAGCTATATGGTGATCCATCCGATCCCCAGACACTGGATATTGCCACAAACCCTCATATTTTATTTTCCGAAAGCCTTAAGTAAAGAGTAATGCTAATAATTGCCAATGCGTGCATATATGTTTTCATTTGATGGAAAACATCGATGGGAATTTATTCACAGTCCTTTCCTGCTAACCACACGTGTATGAAAAGGATAAAGATGCGTGGTTTGCCTTTTTAAACTTAACAATGACTTGATGCCGGGTTCTCCTCACGGGTGCTATCTCACTTTCTGCAGCTCCTGTCTCAGCCATGAGGGCAGAGGCTGCCCCAGCCTGTGTAGCAGCTTCGAGAGCTCCACGTTGTGGTCACGGTAGTAACTAGAGAGAAAAGTTCTGGACTGGAAACAAAAAGGAAGCGTTAAAAGGCACTCGGCGCATCAAGTGTCTGTGCTTCAGAAGGAGTCTATCGCAATATGTATCTACAAAATACTTTATCATTTCTTTTTCTGTATAAATCACAGATGTAAAATACAAAGAGGTACAAAAGCGTCCTGGGAGAGTTAAAGTACAATTATGGCACTTACACATTTTAAGATTTACAGAGAGGAAATTACAGTATAGTACCAGAGAATGAGGTTTTCATACACAACAAAATATACAGGGGTGAGTGGGATAAAATATGTACAAATTTCCTTTTAAAATAACACTAAAAATCTACTAAAGATTTTAAAACTATATCTGTCTCTAAAGAGTATAATTAACTACTATACTCATAACTGGCCACAGTACATATTTTATTTCTATTCAGGAAATTTCTCTTCATAATTTTATTCAGGAAATTTCTCTTCATAAAACAGTATATATAATATCTGTGAAAGATAGGCTTACTTATAATTTTTTAGATGCCTCACCAATCTAAAGAATTTGTTCTTTTTTTTTTAAAGATAATCATCAAGGATTTTATGTTTTAATATTTTTCTTAGCTTTTTCAAGGTTTATTGTTATTTGTATACACATATGTGTCTCTGTGTATTCAGGTTCTCAGGTACTTGCAGAGGCTAGACGAGGACACTGGATATGATGGAGCTCATAACCAAAAGAGTCTAACTAAAAGAAAGTCATAACCAAAAGAAAGTCGATCTTTCCAGACTCCAGATAAATAGACAAACTATTTGGCTAGTTTCCCAGCATAATTTCTCATACAATTCTCAAACATATTTCCACATATTATAATTTCTATTAATTTTTAAATTTTGTACTTTATTATTATTTTATGCTTCTTATTATAATTCAGTAACCCTAACTTAGTTCTTCACTGAACAATGAATTCATAGATGCCTTCTCCTTGTATCTTCTGTATTGGTTAGCTAAGTTTCAGTTATGTTATGGGTATTGGATGTATGTGTGCTGGTTAGTTTTTGTCAACTTGAGATAAATGTGTGAATAAATGTATGTGAAATTCTGTATGTGTGTGTGCATACATATATACACACATATATACAAACATATGCAAATACATAAAATATGCATGCATATATACATATATACATTCATATATGTGTATATACACATGTGTATACATGTGTGTATATGTATATATGTACTTTATATACATGTATATTTTGGAAAACAGAAAATTGTTAACTTTCTTTTCTTTCTACCATACTCTTCATACAACAATCCAATAAACAGTTGTTTTGTTTTTACTGTCTACTGTAAAATTCATCAATATTTCATATATAAATATTTGTACTGATCAAACATATTTTCCATTGCATAGAAACTTTACCATCTCTCCTAAGCTCCTCTCTACATTTTTAATACAAATGAATTTCTTTCTTCATAAAACTCCCCTAGCAACTTGTGTGTATACTGTGGAAATGGATTTAGGACAATTACATTTCATCTTGGACCATTCGCCAAGCATTTCATTATGTTTCCTTCCTTAAAGCAGATGGTAAGCACTTCAAATGGGGAATAAGATGTTTACAGTGGTGGGAATGTTACATTGATGTTTTGGGCAGATTAAAGTGATTTCTGAAACCCTTTAGAAATTACTGAGTTCAAAAGTATTTCAAGGACTTTCTGGCACTTATATCACCATAGCAACACGCGAAGAATGCATCCTGCCCTTGCCCTCCTTGCTTTAGGAGACATGCTCACACACTATCTGGCTAGTTTCCCAGCATAATTTCTCATACAAGGCATCTTTCCACATATAATAACTTATATTAATTTTTTTCTTTTTGTACTTTATTATTATTTTATGCTTCTTATTATAATTCAGTGACCCTAACTTAGTTCTTCACTGAACAATGAATTCATAGCTGCCTTCTCCTTGTATCTTCTGTATCGGTTAGCTCAGTTTCAGTTACGTTATGAGTATTGAATGCATGTGTTTTGGTTTGTTTTTGTCAACTTGACATAAACTAGAGACATCTGAGAAGAGGGAAACTCAGCTGAGGAATTGACTCCATCAGTGTGCCTGTGGGTATGTCTGTGGGGGCATTTTCTGGACTCTTAACCAATGCAGGAGGGCTCCACCCTCTGTGGGCGTGCCAACCCTAGGCATGTTGGGCAGAGCTGTTTAAGAGCAAGCCATGAGAAGCAAGTCAACAAACACCATTGCTCCATGGTGTCTGCTTCAATTCCTGCCTTCCGGTTTCTCCCTTAGCTTCCTTCCATGTTGGGTGGTGACCTGGAAATGGTAAACTAAAGTAAACCTTCTCCTCCCCAGAGATGGGGAGATGGCTTTTAGAAGTGCTGCTTGTCACAGCAACAGAAAGCAAGCTAGAGCAGTATGCAGTTCACTCGTGTTAGTAATACTTTATACCAACATTTACTAAAAATGTATGTTAAGTGATTTCCAATGTGTAACGGAGGTACTTTTCCATATATACTGTCTGAATTAAATTTCGACAAAAATTCCAAGTGATGTATTCTATCGTTACTTTCCTCTCTCTAATATCTAAGTATATAAAACTATTGATTGCAAAAGAGTATCAGAAGAAAGAATCAGATTTCTTCCTAATTTTTAAGTAGCAACTTCCTCTTGTGAGAGTAATTCAAAGCAAGTAGACAATACCTCTGGATCCATGGGTGGGTATTTTCGGCCTTTGCTTTTCCCAAGGCATTTGGTTTTTCCTCCTTCCAGTAGTTGACACCAAAAGCCTTTCTGGGGATCAAACCTAAAATACATAAAACACGTAAAAATTTCAAAAACTATTCAGTAAAGAGCCTCACCAGTCAGGTGAAGGAGATGCGCTCTTGTAGACCTGCTGCTTTATCTTAATTCATTTCTACAGACTTTTAGCTGATTTTAGAAATGAAAATAGACATTAAAGTGCTGTGTTTTACTATATATTTTTCAATAGTTCTACTCTACAGGAAAGGCACATACACCTTCAGTACAATTTTATGCTGAAATTTTGTGTTGTATATTGTAGTTATGAGTCCATAAAAAAACCAAATGACTAACCATTAAAACTACAAGCTGTATATAAAGGGCCTTCGGATAGTTTGTTTACCTATGACTGTGATTTCTACATCAAAACACACTAACAGACTTCTAAGAAATCATTTAATGTATTACCTTAAAGGATCTGAATTTTATATCTGTATACTTTTAAGGGAGTGTGGCCATTAGAGTCAGAAGAGGGCATACCCAGACACAAAATTTTCACTATACAGAAGATATTTTACCCCAGAGGGGGAAGTAGGGGTGAGAGGAGTATTCCTCTGGATCAGGCAGAGGCAGACAGCAGAAGCATCAATAGCAGGTGATTTTTGCAGGAGAGGGTTTTTAAGGAGTCAAAGGGGGTGTCTGTGCCTTGATGAGTTGGTAAGCCCTGTCTGGACACGTTACCTAAATATTGAATTTTGATTGTTAGGCCTTGGTGTTTGGTCTCAGGAGTGAATCAGTGGCCAAAAAAGGGTATGGGCCTTGGGGAGTAGCTTTAGGAACGGAATGGAATGGTTTTCAGCAAGAGGGAAAAGGGCAAAGGGCAAATCTACCAGCGACATATTTGTCCTGCTCAGGCTCGATAGAGAGCTTTTAATACTATTCTCAGTACAAGCAAGCTTTCTAATTTGGAAAAAGGCTGTATCTTTCTTTATAGTTAAATTCACTTACAGCTTTCAAAAAGTAAATAAAAATGTAATGGGATGGTTTAAACCTATTTTCGTGGTATTTCATTTAATCCTTCAAATAAAAATAAATTTAATCCTTCAAATTTGGAGTTTTTTTACAATTAAAAAAATTAAAAACATTCAACAACATCGCATTGTGTTTATAAAGAATAAACTCCTCCTACTTAAACATGGTTTTATTTAACTGGATACCTATGTCTTTAAAAGGTTTTTAAAGTCTAAAGATATAACTCATTATAGTGTTTTCAGATGACATGAGACATAGGCACTATATCTAGAGAGTAAAATGTAGCTCTCTCCTTGCCTGCTATTGAAGGCAGATAGCCCTGTTGGATGATTCTCATAGCTCTACTTCTGTACTCAAAGGTTTTTCAGCTTCTGTCACAGCTTCTATGCCGTCTAAAACTATTTGACCTTCAGACTGGGGAGAAACCATACTTAACTATGTGTAGATTCGATGCCTTACGGTAATAATACTGAGAAATTTCTTGAAGCAGTTATTTTAAGGTAAATCAAGTAAATTTTCTTGGAGTAGAACACTGCCCTAATAGCAACTTGCTCAAAAATCCAATCATTAGAAATAATCATTAGGAAAGAATGTCAAGCTTATGAAAGAATGCATTCTGAGTCTCTAAAACTCATCCTATGCTGAGGCAGAACATCTGAGTCAAATATTAAATCACCATTTCCAGGAGAACACAATGCTGTGATCATTAAAGTCATTTCCTAAAATAACATCAAAATAAAATAAATTAAAATAAAATTTTCCATATTGACATTTAACACACTAGATGCCATGGCTTCATGGATTTCATAATCTTCAGCCCTTTCTCATGGAAACTCTATATACAGCAGAGTGGGAAATACAAAATTACAGCCATGTGTACATTGAGACCCATGCTGTGATTGACATAGTAGTGAGACACACAGCTTTTTCTGAGGGTGAAGGTGCTGAAAGTCTGCCTCTCAGAGCATGGATACCAGTGTGGTTGGTCTGAGGTACCATCAAGGCTCAGAGGATGGGATGGGTTTCCATTTTTGTTTTCATTGATTGAAACAAGACCATTTCAAAAAAAAAAAAAAAAAA
>NW_022196898.1:73258207-73272154 GCF_008632895.1 Mastomys coucha | reverse complement strand
AAAAAAAAAAAAAAGAAGCCTAAAATACACAGTTCCACTGTTGTTTAAGTTTTCAGGCATTTGTCTTCTGGGCTTTTAACTTAATTAAAATCAGGCAAAATGAACAAGGCCAATGTTTTCCTGGCCTTCTCAACAAAGGGATGGCCTTCTGTTAATGAGAGATTCTCTCTGGTTCTTATCTGTTAGTCGGTTGAACATCAAGACTTTGGCAAACCCAGAGAAGAAACCAATGTCACCAATGCATCTGTCGCTTCTCCATTGTACTGCTCAGCTTTTGCATGTGGGGAATTCCAGCGGTATCAACTCAGCCACCCATCCAGCCGAGCACCATTTAGGTTTAAACTTCAGAACTCCCCGTTTAAGTTCTCCTTGTTATATCTTGTACTTGCTATGATGATTCAGCCAGAGTGCAAAAGGTGAATGTGTTGCTTCTAATTCCAACTTACCACAGCAAACAGAAAACTGAACACAAACCACAAGCAAAGGCACAATCACACACACACACACACACACACACACACACACACACACACACACACACACACACACACGCACACACATGCACACTACAGCTCCAATCAGCTCCACTAAGTCAATGGGGAACAGTGACCACTCCAAGACTGAACAACCACATGCCAGTGGTCCAAGCAATAAGTCTGCTTTTGCAAAAGATGAACAAAGCAAGAGAGTAAGGGAGAGTTCCCAGGCAGTTCCTGGCACATGCCAACCTCCTTGAGGAACATCTTCACACCTATGGTTGCAGCCAGCTGCGCATAAATTGGACTTTGGGAGAGCCCTGCTGGCAGACACTGTCCTTGCCTCTGGGACCTGAAAAGGAACAGTGCTGTAGATTTGACCCAATCAGATCCCTAGACACTCACAGAAACTCGAAAGCTATTTTATTTCTGCGGTTGCAACTTAGTTACAAGAGAAAAGATGTGTGGTCTAATTGTTTTGTGTAAAGCCAAATATATGGGAATTTCTGTTGAGCACTATAACAAGATAGGAAAAATGAAAGAATGAACCAACTAAGAAGGGGGAAATTTAAATTTATCGCTATGGGACTTGCTGCATGCATAAAACATGGAAAGGTTTGCATTTTTGTTGCTCAGCAGATGTTTTAGAAAGATGAGGCATAATTGACTGGGATGTAAAGTTAATTAGTTGCAGAATATTTTGTTGCCCCAGGCCAATTCCTATAGCACCATAGTACCTGGGATTTGCCTCTGCGTATATGCTTACTCCTTTCTACTAGGAGGAAATTTTCCTTTAGCTTTCTTTCTGACCTATTGTTAGAGAGACCTGATCCCTGCTGCCCAGGCTGTCCTCTTCCAAGTTACCAATTAAAGTCGGATACATCAGTAGTCAAATGGATAAAAGAAGACAGAGCCATTTCCAACCCGAACTTTTCAATCTGTTCCCTGTGTACCATGGGCCTTCCTCTACTTTTCATTAATTTCCCAAGAGGGGGAAAAAAAAAAACCAGCCTGCTGTGCAAAACAAAAGGAAATAGGGGCATCCTCAGCACAATGGCCCTAAACAGCATTTTCTGACTCGGGATGAGAATATTTAACGGCATTAAGGCTAACTACAACATTGGTGACAAAACTGATGCACCTGGATGCCGGCTGGCAGCATCTTTCCTAGATGGTAGGGTGAGGTCTCAGGGTAAGATGTTGGCTGCTCTTGTTCAGCAGATGTCAAAACTTTGTTCAGACTGAGGAGTGAGGGATACTGAAGGTTCTTTTTAAAGCATAGGGTTTTTGTTACCCTGATTATTTGGGGTCCTGCCCCATGTATTGCATAGCAAACTTTATAAACTCTAACAGTAGGATCTTCTCTAGGTTATATCAATTTATTGTTTTGTAATTTTTATTTTAACATTTGTGAAATTTCGAACATAATATTCAAAGCCTTTTCAAATAATTGCTAAATGACACTTAGGACATGGGTTGGCTGGCATCATTTTGCCAAGCGTCCCTATTATAGTTAAATTTTGTGATATGTGAGATATGTTAAAAACCACCTATTTTGTACTTGTTTATAAACTCCTGCATAAGTATGATTTTACAGGTTCATTGAGCCATAAGCAACTATTTGCAGTAAACAGGACAGAAGCATTGCCTAGGCTACTACTGAGAAGGGCAAGATACGCCAACATCAATAACTATTAATGCAAAACGCATTATGAGAAGCTTTGTCTACTCAATCAACAGGGGCACGCCTGATGCTGCTGCTCTTTCCATGTGTAGGTAAGAACTTCATTAGGATTGTTTTAGTGGATAAGGAAAAACCCAATCTCATTACTGCTTTTCCTGTCCCTCCATTACCCTCTCTAATTGTCTAATTGCTGAGTCTAATCTGCTGTGAACTGGGAAATTATATAATCAGGCTTGTTAGAATTTCGTCTAAAATTTAATAGGCTTTCTATCAGAGCTTGGGGGGAGTCTTTTATGAGTAAAGTGCATGCCCTTTGAAAGTAGTTTCAGCTGCTCGGAGCACTTCCTTTTGTTCACTTGCTTCCCCCGAATTTAAAATTGCTTGAATAGGTAGTTCTGTTTTCCCAGGAAGAGGTCAACATATGTGCCATTCCACCAGCGCTGTTGTAACACAGCATGTCTCTTTTTACCCAGAGGTGGGGCTGCAACTCCGTATCTTGAATTTGGACCTGATTAAAGGACCTTTGCACCCAACAGAATGAAAAGCTCTGTGGCTGTCAAGTCTGTGTCACATGCCGGGCAGTGGTGGCACACACCTTTAATCCCAGCACTTGGGAGGCAGAGGCAGGCAGATTTCTGAGTTCGAAGCCAGCCTGGTCTACAGAGTGAGTTCCAGGACAGCCAGGGCTACACAGAGAAATCCTGTCTCGAAAAACCAAAACAAAAGAAAAAAAGAAAAAAAGAAGTCTGAGTCACTGCAGTCATGGTGATCTTAGACCACAAGGTCCCTCCACCAGAAACAAGGAGAAGCTACATGGAGAATCTTCACACTGCTGAACTCTCAGTCTTTGATTTAGTAATCAAAGCTGTGAGTGAAGAAGCATGCAGAAAATTGCATCCTTGGCCATTTGAGTCACATCAAGCTTCCTGAGTCTTCCCAGTGACTGTCTCACATATCAATGGGTGAAATCAAACAATCCTCGGTGCACGACTTCCTAACCTTTGACCTGTAAAACCTGTACCACAACAAAAGGGCTGATGTCATATGTTGAAATTTCTAATTTCTGTAGAGGGCTCAGTTTGTACCATGTGATGGTTTCCTGGAAGCTGTCTTAGGAGAGGATGCTTTTGCTGAAGCAGACACATTGGGAGGATGTTTTGCTAACAACAGACATGTGATGTTTTTCTAGAAGCAGCCTAAAAAAGGGGCATGTAAAGATAAATAAATACAGAATAAAACCTTATCATGTAATGGCTAAAACTTTCTATCTTGGAAGCAAATTTCTGAAGACACAGGGTGAGAAAAACTGAGGCGAAACAACAGGATATTTTAAGACAGAATGTTTGCAGGGAAGTGAAAAGAGGATGCTCTAACACAGTGGTTCTCAACTTTTCTAGTACTGTGACCCTGTAATACAGTTCCTTCATAGTGTGGTGATTCCCCCATCACCACCTCAAAATATGTTTGTTGTTAATTCATCAACATAATACTGCTGCTGTTATGGATCGTAATGTAAATATTTGTGTTTTCTTTTGGTCTTAGACAATACCTGGGAATGGGTCATTTGACTACAAAATGGATAACAACCTACAGGTTATTAGAACCACTGTTCAAAGGGAAGGCAAACAATCCATCCTTTAGGGAAACCCCTCGAGACATGAAATGAACAACTCCAAATAGCTCCTGCAAGTCCTAAAACTACTAACCACATTCACTACATTCTTCCCGCACCCCAAAGTATATAAGGAATAAAACTTCTGAGAGTCTGTCTCCGAGGAGCTTCGGGGCTTGGAGGCTCAGACCAAGCAGCCTGACTAATGCAGAGATCGGTCAAGCAACCTGGAAGAGGCAGAAACCAGAGAAGCAACTTGAAACAAACAGGCACCAGTCAAACTGCCAAGAAGAAACAAAGCCCAGCTGAGCTGCCTGGAAGGCTGATTAATTGAGGCACCAGTAAGGAGCACCCTCCCACCTGTAGAGCCTCCCACAAACTGGGCAGTGTGCTCCAGGTTTCCATCTCTTGTCACCTGTACTAGGACAGACATGTAGTAATAACAGTTGTCATACAGTTACTTCTGCTCCACTGTTAACCCCAATAAACCCCATTGGTTCACCAAAATGGACTTTAGTTCTATCTGTAATTTTGTCTGTTGCCAGTCCCCTCTCTCTGGGATAAAGTGATGTTTCTTCAGATCTGCCCAGGAACAGCATCCCACAACATACATGAACCAGGTCTCCAAATCTATCACAAATACTGCTCCCTGTCTCACAGGAAATGTTGGATTTCCATGGTTCCCTTCTAGTTTGCATCCAGAAAGCAAATCATTTTCACCTTTGTGACTTCAGGCTTTTTGATCCTGTATACAAAGAATATATATAAAATGTCTGAATAAACATATTGGAGGACAGCTCAAAAACAAATAGATTTTGGATAATATAAAATGCCTATTATACTTTATAATGCAAAGTGTTCCTGTTATTCAAAAGGAGATGCTTTATGAGTAATGAGAATATTTCTTTGACGGGGAGTCTGAGTAGCAGAATGATGGATAAATTCATAGCTAGTATTAACAATGTTCTATACATACATAGCAGTGATAATTTATGAGGGCAAATAATGGGAGTGAAATCAAGCATGAGAATAGACTCACGTTAGTGCTTCAGAGTAATTATAATGAGGTGTAACTCCTAGAAACTTCTGGACTTCATCCATCACAGTAGCTGGGTCAGATCTCAGCTGTTGCCCATCAATAATTAGCAACTGCAAAGCCAAAAATAGTCACTTTATGAAGAACAAAACTGAATTAAATCAACCAAGCTGCTCTACTTGACCTGTATGGCATTAATAAGTCTGGTCACTTAGGAAAAAAAAAAAAAAGCAAAAAAAAAAAAAAACAAAACAAAACAAAAAAAACAAACAAAAATACATGTACTACATAGAATACATTTGAATATTGCTTTTCTTGCTTCTTTCTTAATTAGTAAGAATTAAAATTTTCTTTTGATAGGCATTGTGTGTGTGTGCACACGCGCGCACATGCATGTATGTGTGTGTGTGTGTGTGTGTGTGTGTGTGTGTGAATTATGAACTCAGTTTATTCTTAAGCAGAAATGAACATAAATGTCTGTTGCTTTTGAATTATAGTAAGGACAGGGCTTTCCTATCTGTAGTGCATATTACCTGTAGGCTAACATCCAGCCTACTGAACGCCATCCCTAACCTTGGGGCCAATGGCTAAAGAGTGAACACTCAGGGGAGAATCCCGTCTAGTCTTACAAACTATGATTGGAGATGGGAGAAAAATGTTTGTTTCTGACTTTCTCATCTTGGGTCACTGCTGGAGAATATTAGACTCTCCCAAGGGAGTGTGTAAAAGAGTGTTAATATCCAAGTCCGCTTGGAGCTTAGATTGCACCCTGCACAGTGAGGATGTGGATGTTTTCCTTAAATCTTGCTATAGTTCTATCCCAAGTCTGCTAGGCCTTTCTCTCTATGGCCATCAAGTTTGAGAATTTCTTCTTTCCGAATAAGGGTACCACATGACAGAGAAACAGTGGGGAGAGAAACGGAGACTTCTATAAACTCTCTGGTTAACTGGCGTCTCAACTAGTTGTTGAGAGTTTGTAATTTTGAATTATGTGACACTTCCTTTGTGTCAATGTATTCCTTGAAACCAACTGACAATCAAAAAAGCTTCCTAAATATGTTTCAGAGCCATTTGACTCTATTGCATGGTATTAATAAAGTGAAACTATGTAAAAATTCACACAGTTCTTACTGTCTTTATTCTCTCTGGTGTAGTTCATCACTTTTTCTGTTTGGCAGTGAGCTGCAATTGCAGTATGATAAATGGAACCTAATTTCATGCTATTACCTGGGAAGTTGGAAAGTAGGCCAGCCATCTTTCTATGTGTACTGCATACCACCCAGGCACCAGACATCTCCTCTGCAATGTTTTTAAATCAGGAGGGGCCCAATGTCCTGTTGTGATAACTTCATAGAAATTGAACCTCAGGGCAGCTGGATCTTCATGAGATCGTTGGTGCTTTAAAGGAAAAGTCAAGTGTAGAATTAGATTTTTTTTAATGTTTGCATAAGTATGTGTGTACAATTGTGCACTGGGTGCATCATTTATTTTAAAAAACTAGGCTTTTACTAAATATCAAGTGAAATGCAGATATATCTGCAGTTGTTTTTGTTTTAAAATATTTAGGCAAAGGGCAGAGATAACATGAAAGGTTTATCTACAGGGATCTGATTAGGAGTGAATATATGTTAAGGACAGAAAAATTAGGCAGAAATTTAGGCGAAGAGAGGTGAGCTCTTATGTTCTTGGCTTACTGCGCCATCACAGTTCAGGTGGTTTCTCTGTGTGGCAGGCAGGTCCTAGTTTTGCCCACCCCTCGGATTCTGATTGCTAACCATTGCTTTGATGTCTTATTCATTTAACGTTGTCCACAGTGCTTCTGCTCTGTGCGTCTCCCCCAAAATACCATTTCACTCCTGCTTTTCAGTATCTAGGCCTAGGAGGCTTCCACACAAAAGAACCATTTGGCCAAGTAACAGAGCCCAACTAAATGAGAGACGAGCTTAATGATACAGTTGTTCGAAAATGTATTTAGTCTCATCACTAGAACAAAATAGTGATAGATTTTGAATATAAGAAGATATGAATCATAATTGTTGTCTTTAAAGAAACGAATCCTAGTACAGGAGACAGTAGCATAATAGGTAATAACAAAGCCATGCATTTGGCTGACCGTGGAAGAAGTTACTTAATGGTGAAACCAGGCCAACAAAGGAACAATCCAGACTGGTAAATGAAGGAAACATTAATGACAGGGGAAGCGTTGGAGTTAAAATGTAACAAGAACTTTCAATAATAAGAGAATAAGAAAACATAGAGGGAAAAATGGATGATGCCAGGTAACTATGAGTTGAGATGGATAAGGTGTGTGCATATAAATGAACTGATGTTGCATAACTCTCTAAAAGTTAATAAAAAGAGAATCTAGCCTAGAAAAACCATGGTAAGATATAGGGCCTGCTCTGTTTGCCAACAGGTGTTTTTATATGTTAGAAGTCAGTCTTAATTGAAAATTACTCTGTAAAAATATAATTTAGTGAGAGGTCAAAAATCAAGAGTCATAATTGACCATCTGATGAACGAAGTCAATATTTTGTTTTAAGCATCATGCAAAAGACAAGAATGCAAATTACATGATTGGTCTAATGAAGAAACATATAGAGACTCCAGAAATATGAAAAATAATTGTAAATATTCAGTGTATGCATATTAATAGAATATAGCAGGGCTAAAATATCTGTAACAAGAAGTGACAAAATGTTCTCAATCTGGTTTTACTGACTCATGCAAGTTTAGCATCGAATTTTCTTTATATCCGTGTGACTAAGATTAGCATAGAAATATGACCAGAAAGCCACAAAGGAACATATTTTATGGAAAAATAGCACTTTAGCTCCTCTGTGCGGTCCATTATAGAAATGTGGGGTAGAAATTACAGTGGCAGGTGACATTCGTGAGGGTTTCTGACATACACCCGTGGAGCCTCAGATTTATGGCCCTTACTGAAAAGACAGGTCCACCTAAGTAATAGGCTACATTATTTTGAAATGTGGAGCACTTTGGGGCCCTAGCCTCAGCAATACAGGCAATAAAAAGAATTATCAGAAAAAATAATTCCCTTAAACCTGTGTATTCAAAGAATTTATTTGGAAAGCAGTCAGAGATAAGCACTGTATTATGTACATTCTATTTTATCTAAGCGATTTAATCTATATAGAACATACATTTTAGTCTATCCTAAATAGATTAAGCAGTCAGCATTCTCACAAATATTTGAATTTATAACTTTTAATTAAGGTTTATATCTCGGTGTTTTGGAAGTGCTTTTTTTTTAAATTAACTTTATGATAAAAACCTTGCAAATAAAATTCTACACACCCAAATAAACAAGACCCTAGGTCTATACATCTAATGAACTTCTAAACAGTTAGAATAGGCATTTTGAAGATGTGAGGCTTCACATTGGACTTTATATTTTCACTATAGAATATATTGTAGGCGCTTATCCACCGACACAACCAAAACTACTATGACAGAGTTATAAATGGAAAACAATTGACGTCATATCCTCTTTCATTTCATTTGCTATATTCAGTCCTATATCCCTTAATATTTATACATGTTATCCAATCTGTGCTGCTTAGTTTTTTATATCAACTTGATACAGAATAGAATCATCTGAAAGGAGGAAACCCACAGTTAAGAAAACATCTCCAAAAATATCTGGCTGTAGCGCATTTTCATAATTAGTGATTAATGAGGAAGAGTCCAACCTACTGTGGGTGGGGTTTTCCCTGAGCAGGTAGTCCTGGGTTATGTTAGAAAATAAGCTGAGCTGCTGGGCGGTGGTGGCGCACGCCTTTAATCCCAGCACTTGGGAGGCAGAGGCAGGAGGATTTCTGAGTTCGAGGCCAGCCTGGTCTACAGAGTGAGTTCCAGGACAGCCAGGGCTATACAGAGAAACCCTGTCTCAAAAAAACCAAAAAAAAAAAAAGAAAGAAAATAAGCTGATCCAGCCAGTATGACTGGATCACCCCTTCACCAATTGTGTTATTATCAATTATGTTTTTGGAAAATATCCATATATATATACACATGTATATACATATGTATATATATATATATGTATATGTACATGTATATGTATATACATATATACATGTGTATATATATATGGATATATATATATGAATGTTTGAGGCCTTTGTGATCATGACTTGCAGCAAAGAAATACAATATGGGTCTTGTCACTATATTCACAAAACACATCATTTCAATTTATGTTTTATTAAGCTCTATTTAAATTGACCATTTTCATATGAACTACTGCACAGTTACAATTGTTATGTAGTTGTCTGTCAGTTCCTTTCCTCACTTATTTTCTGATACTATTATGTATTTACTTAACGTGCTGGAGAACATGTGTAAATTAAAGCACCAAGAAATTTTCCTTGTTAGAGATGCACTCCTGAGCGAGATACTGGCTTTTAGATTCAAAACATTTTAACAAACCACCATTTTACATCCTTGTTTGGTTTTGGAAATATGTCAGTTATTTTAGTAATTTCTTTGTGGTTGTATTGTTGAAATCATTTGACCAATTTTGTATAAGTTAAAATATTTAGGTCTTTATAGTTGAATGAATGGCTGCATGGATGAAGAGAGGGGGAGGTGATCTGATAGACAGATGTGTAGTATTGTTTTAGCTTAAAATATTTTTACATTTGACCCTTTAGTGCATCTGGGTTTTATTTAATTACTAATTCAAGCTACAACTGAGTATACTCAGAACTCTTCTTCTTTATTCATACCTGGTACCATGAATATGCTCTGTCCGAGGGGTCTATGAGGATAGTAATGATCTTGGCTTTGGGAACAAGAGATGCAGCTCTCTTGGGAGCTTCTTCAGAGTGGAAGTAGTTAGCACTCTTTTCAAATAGGAAATCACTGGTAATGTTGGAAGGAGTGGGGAAAAAGTCCATATACCTGTAGGTAGTGAGAAATAATTGATTAATCTGAGCAGTGCATTTTATTCTGCTGATGTCGGTAAGAGGAATGTGAACAGATTTTACATTTCTTTGCATCCAGTTAAAACTAGTGTGTTACGAAATCAGCCAAATAGGCACCATGCAGTGTCCCCCTCACGTGATAGCAACCCCAAAGGTTACATCCTTATGACTCATGTAAGGCAAAGGGAAGAGTGAGAAAGATTGAGTGGATAATGAGTGATAGGAAAATATGGTGGATTTGAGCTGACACTCTTTGCTATCACAAGCCAAATTGAAATCTACAGTTTATGCCTGCAAAATACAGAATCTTGCAATCATCTTGACTGATACTTTTAATAGTGAATGTCTGTTTGCAAATTTGAATACTAAGATTCTTAAGGTTAGATTCAAGTTCACAAGACAGAAAGACATGTAAGTCAAAATAGCTCTTAAAAAATTAAACAGATTAAGGCCGAGATGTTCTCCTTTTTAACTTCTGTAAGATTTAGTAGTATTTACAGTAATATCAGCCCATTATAATTTATATAGAGGAGCTAAGGAGATATTTCCTGCGAGTCGATCCTAAAGTGCCTCCACAGGTGCCTTCCTCCATATGCTGTCAGAATGTCCCTCCGCGTGAAGATTATGGAATCAATATGTTCTGAGGCTAATTCAGTACAAGGCTTTAATTATGTGTGTAACCCTCTTTACAGCTCATCACTTCTCTCACCCTCAAATGTTCTAGAAAAAAAGTAATGAGAGCAATTAAGAATTCATATAAGACACTTATTTTCCTCGTTGACATTTGTTATTATGTTTCCCAAATGAAGAGTACTGAAGAATCTCATTTGTATTCTTGCTTTAAAAATTGTGCTCCATTTCAACTCACAGATAAGAGAAAAATTGCTTTTTTTTTTCTCTAATGATTTTTGTGGAGTTCAAAACGTAAAAGTACAATATGGTAGTAACATCCGAGATAGGGAGTGAACACAGTTTCACTCAGGATGAGAAATGAGATCAGGTCACTGGTGTGGCTCTGTCAGACTTAATTCCAGAAGGCTCATGTGTTATGGTAACACACAAAATAATATTCTACACATTGTGCATTGAAAGAAGTTTTCCTCACATGAGATTTTTCCTATTTACCCAGGGAACAGAAATTAAATCCAGGATCATAAGTTCTTGGAAACTTGGGATACAGCCAGAAAAATAAAATTCACCAGAGTGAATACTATCTTCCATATTAAGTTTATTAATTTTAGCTTATGGAAAGTATTGTTATTTTAAGAGTTTTATGTCATTTATCAAGTGCTAATTAATGCTTCTTTTGTTTGTGAGTGGAATTGATATAGTTTAGGAAAAGCTCTATTATAATTTGCATGACAAATATTGCCTACATTGCAATACAGCATACACAGCTCATGTGGTTAATGAAGACACATGTTCCAGAGTACAAACTAAAGCAACCTCAGGCATCACCGTGAAGACAAATTATATGTTTAATAAAATAAATGGAGGAACTGTAAAATAAGAGTATGCTTAAAGAGAATTTTAAATATCTTTATGAATAATTCTGATGAAAAATATCCCACAATGTTCTTTATTCAATCATATTAACTTACCAGAAAAATATTATCATTATTGCACTGTCCAAATCAAATTATAAGCAACACTGATTAAACATATCATCATTATAAATTAATTTCTAATTCACTGCAGTAGAATTGAGCATAACAAATTTATTCTGTAATTATGCAGATGCCATGCACACATCTGTAATTGCTCTGCAATGATGGAGCATGTGCTCATATTGGAGTTCATTTTTTGTTGTTATTCTTACCACTCTATTCCCTTGTGATAGTTGTTGCCATTAAAAAATTGAACTTCTTCAAAGGTTTTTGGGCTAGGAAGATTGCTGATGATGGAAGGGTGCATTAGAAGAAATAAATAAAGTGCAGTTGTTCCTATTTCAAAGAAAAGAAGATAGATGTTATATAATAGTAAAAGGAGAGATTAAAATATCAGTGTCATATTCAACCAAAAATTATATTCAGTAGACCAATTCTTTCCATTGTTTTATTACCATTTACTAGGTTACTTCATTTTAATAGCAATCCCATTGTGTTTATTAGTCTCTGTGACTCTATATATCTAAGTTTCTGATTTAATACGACTTTGTAGCCAAAATAAAGTGGATGGGAGGCATAGTCACGATAGAATTTCAGAAATCTGTGTTCAATTTCCCTCTGCAATCAGGTGTCACAGGTGCAGAAAGCCGCTCTGGTTTCGGCACCTAAATCTGACGAATCATTTGCTGATGTTTAATTTCAGTCAATTAGATCAATATACTCAATAAAAGCTGATGTGTTATTTATTATATGTCACAGGAGTGATGATTGGTGATCATTCTTGATCAGGAAATCACATGTGCTGACCTTAATAAAGTTACATTCATGTGTGTACTTGAGTCAAGCACGTAGGTAATGGGAGGACTGAACAGAGGCTTGATTAGCTGAAAAAAGGCACTAACGATGGATCTGAGGGAGCCGTCACTTTGCTCAGAAAGTGTATTAAGCATGTAGGATTGTGAGGCAAGAGGACCATGCAGCCTGACAGAAGAACTGGTAAGGTTGAGTGAGCTCAAACCCTGTGAATTTCAGAATTGAAAAAAAAACGGTAGGAGTGGAGCCACTCCCAGCCTAACTCTATGAGCTCTGGAACAAGTAACCATGACACCCTGCTGAGAGGACTGCTACCATCACCTAGGGAAAATACCTCAAATCCTTCCCCATGGAACTAGAGCCAAAAGGAACCAAAAGGACCCAATAGGAACCATCTACCGCCCATTCCTCATTGTTTCGTAAACTCCCTGTCCACATGAAATAAGATGCACAAGTTATTTCACAGAAGATCTTCTGAGATTATTTGTTTTATTGAACTGTAACACATGGAAAGAGTGCTCTTTCTTGAAATTTTCATCGCTGGACCTTGGACCTGCCTAGCTGGTCAGCTCAAATCACAACCACCACAGCCACCACCCACCACTGCTGCAGGCACCTTCGCCATCACCCCTGCCGCTGGCACTGCCGCTGCCATAGTAGAGGATGAGACCCAGGACCTGGCTACCTGCCCTATTGCGGGATGCCCTTCTCACATCCTCCTCGCTTCCCTTCTCACATCCTCCTCACTTCCCTTCTAAGAGCTATGATACTTCGGCCAGCCCTTTCCAGCCAGACCAGAGCCCTGTGGAACCTTTGTCCTGGTTCTACCTCACCGCTATAGATAGTGGATAGCATAGAATATTAACATATTAAAATGTGGCTCCAAGTTTGATTGGTTGAATTAAATAAGAAATGCAACACTAAAGGACATGTAGATTGTATTTAAGCAATATTAAATATGTGTATAGCAATAATTTCATGGGTATTTTTTTAAAAGTGTTAATTATTCTTTTGAATAAACAAAACTATAGGGAAAAGCACTTTGGCCTCTAAAATGACAGATCCTGCCCCTATGTCTAAATGTCACATGCAGGGAGTTGTCAGGCAAGACATCTCTTCTTTGGCAAGTGCACTAAAGCAACCTTCATGCTATACCTGTTATTTGTTTTTTACTAAAATTTAAATGAAGAAAAAAATCACTAGGTGCAATTTAGAGATATCTGAAAAAAAAATGGGACCTCAACAGTAAATTCTCTGCCAGGTCAGCCTGTAGGTGAGCCTGAGGGGAATTTTCATGAGTAATGATTGTGTGGGAGGCCCAACTACTCCTGAGAAAATGATCTTGGGAATTAAGGTTTAAGAAAAGGATAAATGTGAGCTTGGAACAAGCCAGGAAGCAGTAGCCCATGGTTGCTTCTTTGGGTCTTGACTTCAGGTTTCTACGTTGAGTTCCTGCCCTGACTTCCTTCAGTGATCTGGGGATGTGATCTGGGCATGTAAGCCTAATAAAACATTGTCTTCCAAACTGCCTTTGGTCATAATGCTTACTACAGGAACAGAAAGGAAACAAGGACATAGCCTAGACTGTGAAAGTCTAGGTACCAGGAAGCTAAACCTGCGTGAACTTCTCCTTCTCTCTTTCCTTCTCCCTTTCCTTCTCTCTCTCTCCCTTTCCTTCTCTCTCTCCTTCTCCCTCTCCCTCTTCCCCCTCCCCCTCCCCCTGTGTCTCTCCCTCTCCCCCTACCCCCTCACTTTTCCCCCTGTGTCTCC
>NW_022196898.1:73243765-73258197 GCF_008632895.1 Mastomys coucha | reverse complement strand
TTCCCCCTGTGTCTCCCTCTCCCCCTACCCCCTCACCCTTCCCCCTGTGTCTCTCCCTCTTCCCCTTCTCCCTCCCCCCCTCAGTGTACACTTCTTTCTCTTTCTTTATTTCATTCTTAGGTCTTAAATGCTAAAGGTATAGGTGTGTGCATGGTTGGGAACTTCGGAAGCTTCTGCTCTGTCTGAAGCTATTCTCATTTAGGAAGTGCTTCCCAATTCATTTGACAAAGAGACCCACGTTAGTATATCACACGCCTTGTGACCGATTCTTATGTAAGGCTTGCAGTTGGTGGTTCTAAAAGTCATGCACACACATACATGACTGAAATTAAAATCTGGTCACAAGTGTGACTTACTTCTTTCTAGGCAATAGAAACAGGCAACTTATTAGTCTTCAGTTGGCTGTAGAAGTGATTCTTTCATGTATTACTGTTTGTGTTGTAACACAAGGCCCAAAAATACTTCTGAGAATTTTTGGTTTTGTTTTTGTATCTTATGAAAATATTTATTTTATTGCAATTTTATGAGTTCTTTGAGAATTTGTACAATGTCTTTTGATCATATTCCTTACATGTACTCTTTTGGTTTAGGCCATTAGATCCAATTTGTGCTAACCATATGCTCTTGGCTAGATGGGATTCCAAACTTTTTTCTCTCTGAGTACTTGGGAAGGGGGTTTGGTAAAGATGTCTAATTTATGCCTGCGCACTCCACATTACTCATTATCTATACCTTGACAAGTTGAGGGTCTGTCTGTTTATTGTCATCTATTACAGAAAAAGGAGCTTCTTAATTATTGGGTGCAATAAGTCTCTAGAAGATAAGTCACTCGGATTTTCGTTTGACAAAGAACTATTAGCAATTTCTCCTATAGGGCTCCTATCCTGTAAGCAACAGATTCAATGTCCAGATAACATTGGTAAGATGAGTTTCATCTTGCAGAGGCGCCCTCAATTCCAATTAGAAAGTAGCTGGTTACTCCCATAGTATTTATGCCGCTACTGCACTAGAATGTTTTGCCAGGGTAGTTATTATTGCTGTACTCCAAATGCAGAGCTGAATAAAATTGATGATTGCTTTATTCCTCCTCCAGGAGCATGAATAACAGTATTCAGAACCATAAAAGCTAACCAGCATAAATGAAGCTTATGGGTCAATCCCAGCTTGAATTCTCCATGTTCTATGACTCAAGCACATGTAGTACCTTCAGCAATAGGATCTTACCATCCAGACCTGTAAGGTAGCCAAGAACATTGCCAGTAACTGGTAATGTTTGGTTGATGAGACCTTACTTGCAAATAGTTCCAAAGTTGGTAACTATATCTGGCAATGTATATTTTCAGCCTGTGTTGCCTAGTTGGGACTTGGTTGCTGTCTTTTAGGAGCATACAAACTTTTTAAAAAATTTATGTATGTATTTGTCAAGTTTCTACAGTAATATACTTCTGTATGACTTTTTTCAGAGGTATTTTGTGTTATTTATCCCTCTCAGTATTCCCTCTTCTACACTGCCCACCTCCCAATCTAACTCTTTCTGTTCTATAATTCCCCTGAGGTCCATTGTACCACTGTAAACTATCTCCTGCTCTTGAATTCTTCCCCTCCCAACCCTTCCTGACCTCTATAGGTATTCCAAATGAAACACATACATCTGAAGATTCAAGCATATAGTTTCCTGATTACTTTTGCAATATGTTTGCTGTTTATTTATAGAAAGGATAGCAACTACTGTGTGTTAATTTTGTCTTCTGCTCCTTTCCTGAATGTATTTATAAACTGTGGTCTTCTAGTGGAGTCTTTAGGGCCTTTATGCTGAAAGCTATATCTAAACATAGGATATTGTGGCTTCTTCATTTCCTATTTCTATCCTCCTTATGTCTTCATTTATCTTATTGATCTAGCTAAGACTTTAAATTTTCTGTTGAATAGACATAGGGTGTAGATTGCTCATCCTTCTTTTTTCCCTTGATTTTAATGGAAATGATTTGAGTTTTTCATCATTTGAAAAGATGTTGGCTGTGGGCTCATTTGCTGGAATATACTTAAAATTTATGTACATTGAGCAATCTCTTGAATGATGCCAATTTGATAATTTTATAACTGTATTGATGTGTTCTCAAATTCAGTCTTGAAAGGCTTAGCATCATGTTCATCAGCAAGATTGACCTATCTTTTCCATTTTATGTTGATCTATGTCTGATTTTTGTATCAGAATAATACTGACTTTATAAAAATAATGTGGAAATGTCCCTTCATTTTTCATTGTATGAAACAATATGAGAAGTATTAGTGCTAGTTATTTCTTTATTTTCTGTATAGAATTTTGCATAAAATTCAACTAATCTTTGATCTTTTTAGGTTAGAAATTTTTATTTGCCACTTCTATGACATTTGCATACTACAATGGGTATATTTAAATTATTTATTTTATTTTTATTTAACTTTGGTAGAACTTTGTGTGTGTGTGTGTGCGTGTGTGTGTGTCTCTCTGTGTGTGTGTGTGTGTCTGTGTGTGTATGTGTGTGGGCATGGATTTGTTTTAGGTTTCCCAGTTTTGATAAATATAACTTAATGATTCTTTTTTATTTCCTCAAGCTCTTTGGACATCTTTCCTTTTTATCTCCAATTATCTTAAATTAGAACCTCTCCCTATTGAATTTGATGAATTTAACTGAACTTTTGCTAATCTTGTTATTGTTTTCAAAGCATCAATTCTACATTTCATTGACCCTTTGTAGAGTTTTTTTAATTTCTATTTTTATTAATTTAGTCCTGATTTTCATTATATTTTTTCTCCTACTTTATGAGGTTGCTGCTATTGTTTTCATGAGACATTAATGCTGGCTTCCCTCCTCAGATGGAAAGGTGTCCTGGGACTCAGAAGCTCTTTATGTATGTTGAAACCACATAGGAACCACAAAGCTCTGAGGTGGGACAATGTCCCAGTGGAAAATCATCCTGAGACACAGGAGCAAAGGGACCACATAGCTCTGAGAGGAAGCCTCCTCAGCAGAGGTCCTGCAGCAACCAGGGGAGGGCATCCCCAGCTGAGCTGAGGAGCTCAGCAGCCTCGGCCCTGCTCCTTCTCCTCACTTTGTCCCTTCTTCTCTTCATTGCTTCTTGGGTTCTTCCAATGAGTGAGTCACACCAGGCAGCAAATCTCATAAAAGAGATTTATTGGAGGATACAAAGTCTGGAGAGTGGAATCCAGGAGTGGGTGGCTGCCTAAGCTCTCATGATGGAGCAGACAGCCTGAAATTGGACAAAGGACAGTGTTTGTATAGAGTTTGGTGGGAGGGGGGCAGAGCTTTCCAGAGCAAAAATTTCCAGATTGAAGATTGGTAGGATTTAAGTCCTGGGCTTCGGGTGCTCAGGGAGTGGTGGATTTTCCTGTTTAGAGACTGGCAAGTTTTTTGTGCTCAGGGATTGATGGGTTTCTGTGGGAAGTTCAGGGATTGGTGGGGTTTGTTCTAATTTCACCTAAAATTAGAAGTGCCATTCTGATCCTTAGGGAGGCCTGGTGGAGGGTCTTGGCTGCTGCTGCTCCTTAGTCTGGAACCTGGCTACTTTACTTCCTTGAAGATTTACAAAATAAAGTATACAAAGTCTACAAAGGGAGTCCATAATAGGGAAGTCCTTTCCTGCCCCTTGAGTGGCATGACTTGCTACCAATTAACATGCATCCTTAAGTATTTGCTTTGAGAGTTTTCATAGTGTCTAGTATAGACACATAGTACTATAAGCCTTTCTGTGTTTCACATATTTTGGTAGGTTATGTTTTCATTTTCATTAAATTCTAGGAAATTTTAAAAACTTTCTTGATTTCTTTCTTGATAAAAATATACTTCCTATTCAGGAGCATGTTTTTTGATGACTCACAGTGTCAACAAATTCCAGTGTTTTTCCTTGCCAGGGGAAACTTGTTCCAAGCATCTAGGCAAAGCTGCTGAACACAAAAGGACTGTGTCTTGTAAACAGAAGAGATGGTATAGAGGTTTTAGCCTCAAATGCCAAAGAAACAAAGAAACCAGTACCTAGTCCCACTATGGTGCAGTCCTTTCTGAATAGTGTAAGCAATAACATTTGATAAATTAACATAAACTTTTAATGCCAGAAAGCCTGGAAAGATATATATGTGAAGTTTTAAAATCCACAACTATTAACCCACACTATTATACCCAGAAAAACTGTTAAAAATGAAAAAGAGATAAAGTGATAAACAGATAAAGGAATTTGTCACACTATGATTTCAGCTCTACTGATACAACTGGTAGGAAAATGACAAATCAGAAAAGGAGAAGCACATTCAAGAAGTCATAGGGATCAAAGGCAGTTTCAGTTTGTTCTTGGTCTCAAGGATAGATAGGGCAACTGGATGGTCTCAGTCAGGCTGTTGGCAGGACTTTGGAAATCCAGGTCACAAAACTGTGGCTGGACAATCCCTAGTCCAGAGTAAGGTTGGTTCTGAGTCTCCACACTGTGTGCACAGGTTCCCAGCTGTCTTTCATTGCCTTGTTTATGCTGACTAGTGACGACTGATAAAGTAACACTAAAAACAGATGGAATTCTTCTGGGTTTCCAATTCTAGACACCAGCATCTGAAGGTAGTATAGGTTACTCTGGGGGCTATTAGTGAGGTTTCTAACGCTCAAAGCTTGAATACCACAACACTAGTTATGTCGTGCACAGTTACTGACTTTGAAAGTCCACTGTTTGCTTTTTCAGCTGCTGGGTTGTGGTCAAATTTTTCCAAGAAGAAAAATGTTGGACAGTAGATTCTTTGGAATCTTAAAAAGGAAAAAATCCATGGAAATCTTAGAAAGAAACAGGAAGAGAAGATATAAGACCTAAGAACAGAAGAGTACAAGGAATTACATCACTGAAACAATGAACCTCATTGGATCTGAAGTTCCAGAGGGCTTCAATGATGCAGAGTCCTGACATTGGAAGTTGTGGCCTGTAACTGTGGAGTACAAGGCTCCTGGATTTAGAGGTTTACTGCTATCTCAGACATGACCCACCTACTCTAATAAGTTCCCAGCTGTCAAACCTTGGAGCTGTGTGTTTCCATTGCTGAGTGTCTAGAACTATAATTTTCAGGGGTGGGTAGGAATGGCACACAGGCTCTCAGTTTTATTGACACTAGAAAAACTACCCCTTATTTTCATCCTAGTGGAGTAAAAGAGCCCAAGCCAACTGTTTTGAAAGAATTTTAAATAATCAAAACGAAATCCCTAAACAAATCTAACACGCATTTGAAAGCTTATAATTTAAGAAATAAACACTAATGTAAATCAGTGAAGGAGAAAGAGATGATAGTTAGTTAGTTAGTTAGTTAGTTAGTTAGTTAGTTAGTTAGTTAGGTAGGTAGGTAGGTAGATAGATAGATAGATAGATAGATAGATAGATAGATAGATAGATAGACAGACAGACAGATGGGTTAAGAACTAGTCAATTCTTAATTTGTTCTTGACCAAATGAAGGTTGAATATGAGCCAAAGGAAATATCTCAAACACAGTAAAAATGCAGTTCTAAAAGTTATGGTAGGAGTCCTAAAGAATTAATGTGATTTGCTCCTGAAAAGAATGGATCAGAACGAAGATATTGTGAAAAGAAGAACCTCAAATTCCATAGGAAAGTGAGTTAGAGACAGACCAGAAAGCAGAGGGGAACATTGAATCCAGGGGGCTGCTTGACTGTTTTCCAGACTCACAGAAAACAAAATTAAATGAGAAAAAGGAGAGAGAAGGAAGCAAAGAGGTTGGATTGTTTTAAAAACCTACAAGAGAGCTGAGAAGATTGATAGCTTAATATCTGTGTGGGTATTGAACACAGTTGGATCAGGACACAGATAAACGAATGCTTTAAGGTTGTTGCTGAATATCCAATAATTGATATTTTATAACCTCACTCAGTGAAAAAATTTAATCACCCTATGGCTGTGGAACTGTAGCCAAATTTGGGAAATAGAATGATGCCTTTGTGATCTGAGCCGTGCGTGTTGATACCATCAGGAGCTGGAAGAAGTGAGGGATCCTCTTGTCCCTTGACAGCAAGGAGAGACATTGTACTCTACGAGGGAAGAGAGACTTGTAGCTTGATGTTCTTACAGTAAGGCAGGCATTCTATGTCACTTGCCATACAACATCTGTATTTTTGTCCACTGTTTCTATCTTTCTTGGGAGTTATTTATTGTACAGTCATTTAGATGCCCTTTGTGGAACTGGAGTGAAAAGTTTTGTCTAGGGAATACTCAGGAAAGTAATCTACTTTTACACAACCAACCCCTTACTTGTAATGTGTCAGACTAAGCCAGGCAACTTATGAGAAATTAATGCTGAACAGATGGCACTTAGGATTGTCTGCTGAATTTGATGCTATTAGAAATCCTCTTGCACTAGTACTATGGCTTCTGAGGATGACTGTGCAGAACCTCCTAGAGTAAGCAGAAACATGATGCAAACTGCTTTCATGTCTCTGGCCCTTCTTTCTTCAGTCCCTGGCTGATTTTAGCAGAGGACTCCATCTAAGACTCAGTAGTGGCAGAATGGGATCTCAACCTTCTAGTCTTACAACAACTGACAAAAGAACCATTTGGGGCCCCTTTTTGTATCTCGTGTTTATGTTAGAGGTGAATGTATCGTTTGTAAGTTACTGAAAATCGAGCATGTTCATGGGCGGGTAAGCTAGCAACCACCTGTGACTCCCTTTAGGAGATTTTCAAACTCTTGACTGCAATAGGAGCTTCGTTTATATGGACAACAGGCACCTGTGGTTGGATTTTTCTCAAGTTATTAGAACCATTTTCATATTAGAATAATATATTCTTGCCACAAGAATACTGACATGTAATTTCTTTGTTTTAACTTCTTGTTTGATTTGAGAAAGTTTTTAAAAAATAAAAATAAAAAAGCTAAAAGCTTTATCATAGCCACATGGATAGGCCACATATTAAAAATCTAAAGATATAACATATTGGTTTTATAAATACAAGTAATAAGGAAGAAAAAGATTTATGGTTAATAATGTGTGGTTTTCAGCATAACTAAACAGGAATAATATTCAATGACAAATGATAGAGGGTCTGTCCTTAAATTAAATTTTTAACACAATTTTACAACACAGGGGTGTTTTATTTCTTTACTATTTATTCTTGAGTTAGCAGGGCTGTAGAGAGTTGCAGGAAATGAATGCACATTTTAAACAACAAAAACATGATATATCTGAAAATACATGCTGTATTTCCACCCTCCCTGCATGTGTGTTAACTTGCTATTGTAACACAATTTATAGCCTTAGAGGAAGAAAAGATTTCAACAACCAATATCTAATAGTCTAGAAATTTTGCCCACAACTTTTAAAATGATCTACTTGCTTGTATTACAAATATCTTCACTGCAGAGACCTTATTTACTGTGACTGTTGGTTTTGTGTTATGGTTTGTGCTCTCCTGATAAAAGGTGCTTCAAGTCCAAGTAGTGAATTAAACATACAGCAACTCAATAAAAACTTTAATTAATCAGGATATAAGCAAAGTATATAAAACTGTCACATCCTGAAGAAAGTATAAAATATTCTAATTGAAAGTGTCATCTCATTGGTGAAATACTTTCATTCTCTTTTACTACATCCTTACACAGTTGTCCTTCAGTGCATAAAAAATACCAAGGGAGAAAGGTCTGGGGATATTGGGGCACAGCAGAAAACCAGCCTTCAGCACATTAATACTTAATGATTACGTTAACAGCACACATATAAGACAATTTGTGAGTAATAGCAACCATGGTTCTGGACAGAAATCAATGCAAACTTGATGTACAGTGTAAAACAGTCTGAGTCAGAATAATAAATCACCATTTATAACTTAACTCAGGGACTAATTAGGCAAAGCCACAATAAGTAAAAACCAGAAAAACCTGAGACCCTTTGTCTAAAAACTAGCAATATGTTGATATGTATGGTAAACAATTTTAAACCCTATATCTAAAGCATTTAGAGTTCAAGTCTAATTAGGCAAACGATAGGGTCTTTTGGAGGCTGGTAGGATAAATGACGTATCATGAGGAGGCACAGCAGCTCAACCATGAGCTTGCATAGGTCACAAAACAAGATCCCATACCGTCACGTCACAAGTATAATGACAAGAAATGAAGAAGCATCACTGCCTAGCCTTACCTGTTTTCTGTGGCCCAATCACAAGGAATTTTGGTAAATGATCACAAGTTTTCTCCCTGGACCAGATGTCTTTGTGTCGTTTATCATCACACGGATTCTGCAAGGCAGAGTGACATGTCTTACTGAGTACTGAATCCTGACTGCTACGTCTTAGGAATGTTTCAAATAAGGCAGGATGAGACTCTTGCCTGACCTAGAGCTGGGCCTTGCAGTTTGTTGTGGTTCTTTGACTCCTAGACCCTTTTACTCCTGTACAGATTAGCTGGTTTTCCTACCCAAGGCTGGATAAAGCACAGCCTCAAATAAGTCCTGTTGTGATGTTCCTGCTATTTATGATGGATATTAATGGAGACTCTGACTGTGGTTTGTATTTTAGGTCTGTGTGTCAAAGAGGGTTGAACTTGACTGAGCCTCATGTAACTCACATGTCACAACTTCTTTTCTATCTGTTCAAAATTAACACGTCTATATTTTGGACATGGGATACTTTTCTTTTGATTCAAGATGGCTTTTTTTTGGAAATGTTTCTGAAGATATATATGCCAGTCAGATGAGTTGTTTTGAATTATGATTCTTCCTACCACTCTGAAAATTATAGGTAAAAATCATAGTTTTCAATATTCTATTCTAGGACAGAGTAGATGTTTTAGCCAATTAACAATGCTAGATTTGTCTGGAAATGTTTACACAAATGAGCCTCCATTTTTCAATTAAAGAATGCAAAACTGAAACCTTTTATGTCATTTCAACACTTATTAGTTAATTTGTTTAATCTTGCTTACTGATTTAAATTTTTATCTAAAAATGAGATGGTAAAAGTGCTAATATGGAGAATGTATTTATTCTCCGTATTATTTCATGAAATAAATATATTTGAAATAAATATATTTATTTCAAAGAGGTATTTTTTTCTTTAAAAGCACATTTATGTATTCATATTTATTTATTTATTTATTTATTTGGTATATGGCTGGCCTCAAACTCATGAACCCAAGTGATTTTCATGCTTTAAGCTCCTAAGTACTTAACATTACAAATACATGCCTGTGTGGTTTTAAAGTTTTTTTTTTAATATTTAGAATCACTTGGCAAGATTGTTTTCTCAAAATTAAATTTTGGCAGATTTCTCAGAAATGCTTCAAGCTAATTCCTCATATGATCCAGAGGTCTCACAAAACTTCTCATTGGCCCATTGGCCTGGGACTCAGTGTGCCAAATAAAAAGCAAGAGGATGACTCTGGCTGCCTGGCTAAGTAAAATGCACTTGAGAGTTTGGAAACTGCGGTAGTCTTAAACACCTGTGGTCCGGGGACTTCAATAGCAGAAGTAGAGTTGGAAATGTTATGAGGTCAAGTCTAGGTAGGGAATGAAATGAAGACACTGTCTCAAGCTGGGCAGTGGTGGTGCACACCTTTAATCCCAGCACTTGGGAGGCAGAGGTAGGCTGATTTCTGAGTTTGAGGCCAGCCTGGTCTACAGAGTGAGTTCCAAGACAGCCAAGGCAATACAGAGAAAACAAAACGAAAAAACAAAAACAAAAACTAAAAACAAAAACAAACAAAAAACAACAAAAGCAACAACAAAAAGACACTGTCTCAAAAAAAAAGTCCAAGCCAATGTAAAGATATGATGGAGTAGAATCATGAAAAATGTGAAGTTTGTTTCATTGATAAGTGCTAGACATCTGGTGCATGCTGGGGCATCCTTTCAAAGGAGAATTTTTCCTCTTCAACCTTTACTGCTAAAATGAATGGACACTGACTAATCAGGTTCTCTGGGGTTTGTTAGGCAGCATGTTTTTATGGAAATCTTTGAATGGAGCCCATGAGCAAGGAGGGTATTTCAGCTATGTATTCAAGAAGACTTATGACCTTGTGGCATCAATTGCCACACAGTATCTGTAAGACACTGAAGCAAGAACAATCCATGCCACATATCTCTCAGTCTTACACTGTAGTATGCTACTTGAAGTAGATAATTCAAACAATTTCTGATATATGGCCATATCTGGGATATAGTGATTTTCCAGTCAATAATGTAATGGTATGGCTATGTTCTCCCACAAGAAATTGTATTCATGTCTCACAAATAGTAATTAGAAGTGTGTTCCATTTCCACTTTTGTAAGATAGAAGTGATGCATCTGGGATTGTTCTCTAGCAGATACAACACCTGTGTCAAACAAGTATCCCATGATCCTCTGTCACCTGCACTTCCCCATGGATGCCTGTCTAAATGTTCATTTCTGTATTTTCATGATGGGTTTTCTGCACTCTGCTTAAAAGAGGAAACCCCGGTGTGGTTTATAGATAGGTTAGCACATACAAGGGCAGAAGCCTAACATGAACTCTCACTACAACGTTGTCCTATGTGAAAGGTTTCCTAAAAGTAGTAGTTAGAAGAAACCATTCAATTGGCAGAATTTGGGGGTAATACAACAAATTTCCAGGAAGTAAGATATAATCTATAATGGGTATGGGACACTCAGTCTCCTAGCCTCCTGAGTGCTCCATACGCAGCTTCACTGTAAACTGCAAAGGATAATAATCATGATTTAAGAAAGGTGTGATTACAATCAGAACAAAGTCAACTAGTGTTTTTGCCTCACAAATGAAGCCATCTTTGCTTGGATATTGCCTTTTTTTTCTGACAGAATACCTGGAGAAAGTCACTGGAAGACAGCCAGTGGAACAGACAATAGCTCTTGTCCTGAGACAGTGCCAGCGACACCAGGTAAAATTTCTAGTAATCAAACAGTAAGCCCAAAGTTAGGAGATCCAGAATAGAAGACCTGATGGAGGGGGGATGCATTGGATACCGCATTGGCAACAAGTATAGCAACTGGGTTACCTATTCTCACAACAAACATCTTCAAGGTTTCCTAGGAAATGTGCTCTTGGAAATCTTGTCAAAACTGCCCACTTGAAGGGAACCATTGTAAGAAACAAGTGGAAATGAATGGGCACTTGGCATTTCCTGCGGAGGATGCTTTTCTGTCCACTGGCAATGTCAACTGTTCTGCTTAGGAAAACAGCAGCAACAGGCCCTCCCAGACCTCCAGCTGTTACATGCTTTGATATGTGTGGGCTGCAGATTGAAAATTGCCCTTGGATAGATGATGAATACAGTATGACTGGCAGATCACATGACGCACCTCCCTCCGGCTTCCCAGAGGTGTCCCATATCCAATGACTGACAAGTGGTTATAAGAGGACCCGCTCCTCTCAGGTGACACAGTTGTCTGTGTGACTAGTTCTCCATGAAGGGAAAGGGGAGACTATATTGTGTTGAGGTCACATTCTCAGTCAAACATTTCCCTTTTGTCTATCCATCATTACCCTTATAGATTTTCCCCAAAAAATGTTTCCTCTGTAAATCCTTCCAAAGGATACAATTTATGGCAGGTGTGATTCATACCTCACATAGTTTGAAAATGCATGTGACATAAATGTGCTTTATGTCACCACCTTCCACCGAGATTATCTTGAAGTATAAAGTATGAAAATACTAGCATTTTTCTCATTTTATTTTTGAGAATTTCATATGTGCATGTTCTCTGTGCTTTGGATAAAATTCACTCTTATATCCTATGCTATAATTCCTCATTACCACTTTTCTCTCCCAAGTTCATGTGATTTTTTTAAAACTCCCAGTGTATTCATTTAGTGCTGCCTGTAGATACCTGGGTTCAGAACCCTCCACTGGGCACTTTTAGCATCTCATAGCCTGGATCCCCACAAAAGATTCTTTCTCCTATCAGCCATCAGTTGCAATGACTCCTCAGTCATGGTGAGGCTTCATTACCACCTCCTTGATTTACAACAGGATTTTGTCTGGCTTGATCTTGAACAGATCTTGTAGACGCTGTCACAAGCACTGTCAACTCCTCCATCAAACACCTATTGTATCCAGAGATCACTTTATATGGTAGTAACCCCTTCCTCTGGTTCTTACACGCTTTCTCCCATCTCTTGCTCTATTATTTCTCAGCTTGGAGAGGGGAGATGTAATACAGATGTTGATTTTGGGTTAAAACTCAGTAATTCTTAAAGACCATTGAAGCATGTGGTAATTACTTTGGAAAATACTACACTACTTTTTTTTTGATTGCCCAATATATTCAGGCATAGAAACCTCCAAATAATGGAGTTAAATTAAAGCTGTTAAAATTAATATACCTTCTTTAAAAATGTAAGGACAGAAATTCCATTTTACCTTGACAGTGATATATTTCTTCCAATATATCTCTTCATAATTCAGTCTTCTACCCTCTACATCTGTAGTCTAGGCTTAGCTTAGTTCTCTATCTGTGTTTTTAGCAGCAGCAAAGAAGGCTGGGCTAACACCTTTTAATTTATTATTTTTATATATTTTTTAGTTAATAATGAAATATTTCTTATTTTACTCATTTCACAAATATCTAATGAGAAATTATATTTCACAGCCACTCTTGAATCTGTCTTCTGATGCAAAAGCCTTTTAGAACTGAAAGTGAGACAAATGATGTGAAGTCTCTTTTTAAGGTTAAAGCCACTCTCTCTGGGTTTCCCCTATTTCAATTATTGTTGACTAAAAAATGGCTGTAATTGAAGAATGAACCTGCCTTGCCTTGCAGTCAGAGGTGGAAACCATAGATAGAAGACCATATTGGCTCATGGCACTGAGTGCCTGTATGGAGCAGAGGGGTCTATGATGCCTACAGCACTCCCTCTAGGATAATTACAGGAATGAAAAATCACATTTCTGCCTTGTTTCAACCAAGGTGTGTTTTAATGCCACTGTAGAGTATCACCTATCATCTAATGAAATGTGTTTCAGTGTTCTCCTCTTTGAAAGAGAAAGGAGCTTGGGACAGTGTGGATCAATGCACTCCTTGCTTCAACTGGAATATGCTGCTGTTGGGTATACTAAAATTCAGGTGAAACAATCAGTGTTTTGGGGGGAAAAGAGTTAATTTACTCTTTGCACATGCTTCTTATCTCACTGGTGTTTTAGCAACAAATAGGTTCATCCTGCTCAAGGACCTCATTGAGTACCACTTTCTCAATTACGACTACTCAGTCCATCTAGCTCATCAGGCACAACATTCTCCATTGCAGAAATAGGATACTCTGCTTCAGAACCTTTGAATAATTCATTTTCCTGTTCAATGCCCAAATTTTCACTCAATTCATAGTCAAAGTTTTGCCAATTTCTCTAGCTTATGCTAATACCTGCTGCAAACTCCCCTTAGCCCAGTCAGCAAGAACATGAGCCCAGGAGGCTTTCTGTGCTTTAATCAATGTTCTTAAATCCCTGGACCTCAGTTTCTTTATTTGTAAAACAATGATTTATAGTTTCTACCCCATAAGGTACCTATTAAATTCATTACTAGTATTAAAATAATAAAAGCATGCTGTATATAAAAGAGTGCTTATTATTTTATTCCATACCAGCCTTTTCTTTCCCTTTGCCCTATTAGTGAGACAGCTTGAACAAAGAAAGTTCAATTTAACCAATGGATTACATTATTATGAGCAACTATCAATAGGACCATTGCCTCCCTTTGTGAACATAGCCACTTCTCCCTCCCTGCTTTGTCTATACCTTCATGTCATGTTTTTTTAATATTCCAACACCTAAAATTATTTTGTATATGTACACAATAATTTTATATAGTTAAATTATAGCTGCAGCTTATCATAAGTCCATCTACAAGACTGTAAACCTTCTGACAGTGAGACTGTAGCCTGTGTTCCTCATTGCTATATCTAGCACATGGGATGCTTAATAAATGCCTGTAGGCTGAAAAACTGATAACCCCCACTTCCAGAAGGCATAGGGAACCTTGTAGAGCAGGTACAGAGAGATCCTGATACAAGCTTGAAATATAGTATAATATGATCTATGTGGATAGTTGTGCCAAAATTATGACAGAAACAAACAGACACAACTCTTTACTATTCTAAATATTGTCTTTCATGGCATCCCTGAAACGGGGTTCTTGCTATGTACTTGTGCAGTCTACTTTAGAACTTACACATTCCTTTCCTTGTATGATAGTATGCATTTGTTTGTAGACATTAGTCCTTTGGCTGTAGGCAATAAGGAAGAGGTGTTCAGCTCCTATGGTTACTGAATTTCTCTACACACAACTTAACAAAGGGCCAGCATCAGAGCTGCTGCTCTATTTGCTCAAATGAAGGTTTCTTTTTTTTTTCTTAGATATTTTCTTTATTTACATGTAAATTTCTCCATTCCCAGTTTCCCCTCCAAAA